>NW_023270451.1:62157163-62263092 GCF_011800145.1 Mirounga leonina | reverse complement strand
TTTCTTTCTTTCTTTCTTTCTTTCTTTCTTTCTTTCTTTCTTTCTTTCTTTCTATATATGTATTTATTTATTTAAGAGAGAGAGAGCGAGTGAGAGTGCACAAGCAGGGTGAAGGGCAGAGGGAGAAGCAGACTCCCCCTTGAGCAGGGAGCCCAATGTGGCACTTCATCCCGGGATTCCAGGATCATGACCTGAGCCACCCAGGCGCCCTAGATCAAGTTTCTAAATGATCATTCAAACAAAATCTGAGCTTTTAGTAACTTTGAAAATAAAACAAAACTTCTGATAACATAAATGTGAACTTGTACAGATAGCAGAATTTATCATCTATATATTCAGCATTACATGTAAAATATTAAGACCATAAAAAAGCGAGGAAGATGCAGAAAACGTATTTGAGAGATCTGGAAATCATTTACGAATATTTCTAAGCATTAGAATTTAGAGACATTTTGAGTCATGACTGAAAATAAATGTAATCAATTTGAATTGGGCTGTGAATTGCAATGCCTAATCGGATTTGTAGAGAACAGGAAGAAAAATGGAGATACGATCTCATCACCGCTGTTTCAGTCCAATGAAACCCAATAGTACTGAAGGGCCTTTGAGGCTAAGAAATTTTTAATACTCTGGAACTTGAATGGTAAGACAAGCTGAAAGAGAGAGAGAAGAAAGCAGTGATGGCAGGTTTTATCTAAGACAATTTAAGATACAGCAATGATTTGTGTCTTTATAATAATGAATAAACAAAAGCATCAGACTGGATTTGCTGATTCTTTCTGCAGTGTCACCTCATAGAATTCCTCATGCACACTCATTAACTGTTCTGTTCTACTTCTTACATATATACTCTGCATTAGTTTTCTCCTAAAGCTAATCAACCTGATTAGCAACCATTTGCGAACAGCTCCCCTGCACTCTTGGGTAGATTGTAAGTATATGAAATACTTCCCTTTCAGCAAGATGTGCTTATTCTTTTTTTTTTTTTTTAAAGATTTTATTTATTTATTCATGAGAGACAGAGAGAGAGAGTCAGAGGGAGAAGCAGGCTCCCAAGGAGCAGAGAGCCCGATGTGGGACTCGATCCCAGGACCCTGGGATCATGACCTGAGCCGAAGGCAGACGCTTAACCATCTGAGCCACCCAGGCGCCCAAGATGTGCTTATTCTTAGAGGAGCATCCACTTTGTTCTGATGTATAAATCAATGGCACTTCTTGGAAAGACTTCTCAATTTATTCAAAAGAAACACATTCAGAAATATTCCTTCATCTACCCAAAGAAAATGTAGTGATATAATTGAACTTGCCACTATTCTTGCAGGGGAAAAAAAACCACTAAAAAAAAAAAAAAAAAACAGTAAAGGTTGACAGCAAGCTGCAGTTTCTCATGCTCTAGAAATTACTATTTGAATATAACAGAGATGATCCCTATTATATGTATAATTACTCAAAACAGCAGATTAAAAGACTTCCTAGAAATTCCTTTAATTGCAGAGACACATTCTGAAATGTATGGGAACAATACCATTTTGGGATTGAGGGAAACATCTCTGTCCTGCTTCTTTTGATCTGTCTTATAACAACACCACTCAAAGAACATGAGAAAATCCATCAAATACTTCCATGGTTAATGGAGATCTTCTCTGAAGGGAATTTAATGGGTAAGGTGAAATCTGTGGGAGCTGCACATATTCTTGGATGTCCCTGAATGCTTAAATAGTTCATTGTTCAGTACCAACTCTATACATTTTCAGGTATTACTTCTGCTACTATAGCATTAAAATATATCACCAATAGATGTTACTTTCCCACTTAAAGGAAAAAATTTTTTCTCCTCCCCTTCTTCCTCCTCCTCCTTCTCCTCCTCTTTCTCCTCCTTCCTCTTTTTTGTCCCTTGAACTAGGTCAACCAATGGATCCATATGGTACCATAAAATATTAGGGAAAATGACAACTGTTTAAAAACTCTAATTGAATACTGAATGAGTAATAAATGCAGGAAATGGAAAACTCTGTCTTATATACGATCATGCCTCTTCGTATTTCTGGCCAACACAATCGCTTAGTGTTCCTAGATCACTTGCTCTTTTTACCCAGGGAGCAGAAACATTCACTGCATGTTGCTTGGGAAAGAGGCAGAGAAAGATGGTGCGCACAGCTCTAGGGGAAGGAATCCTATGAGACAGGCAGGAAGATGGTACTCAGGTTTCCCTCTTGGTGAGGAAAGTGAAGAAGACCTTGTAGCTTGCTAAAGGGAGGGATCTTGGTGAAATATGGGCGTTAAGACAGGCAGTGATAGAGACAGCAGACTAACCAACTAGACCGTGCTGTGCTCCCAGCTATAAGGAGAGAGGAATACACGAAGGGAGGTAGAAGAACGACAGTGACAAATGTCCATACTTCTGAAAGCACCACGGCAGCCGTAAAGCCTGAAACCAAAAGTATCTATGTAAAAAACTTCAGATTTTGGCTTTTGAAAAAAAAAATAGTGTTCCATTTTCTCCCCAAGGGAATTAGTGCTTTGAACTGCATATGCTAAGAAATTTCAAACCTTAACTCCTATCACTATTATGAATAAAGCCATGTTCACTGATGATACAGGGGTTCAAAGTAGAGGCTTTGGAATCAGCCTTAGGTCTGCCACTTTCCAGTTACGCATTTCCCTTTCTACGCATCCTACACAAGGCTTACTCTTCTCAACTTCCTCAGTCTTATCCCTGAATGAGGATAAAGAAGGGTAGCTGCCTCAATAGATTATTATATTCAGCTGAAAAGACATATGTAAACTGTTAGCATACTATCTGGTACCTGATAAATACTCAGAAACTATCTTGCTTATCATTAAGAAGTTAATATTAGAAGGGAAAGGATATGGACTTATGAGAGTGTTCATTAATACAGTCATAATGGCAAAAGAATTGGTCAGACCACAGTTTAATGAAATACTATTTTGACAGCAATTGTTAGTTACCCCCCGACAACCATTCTCCCCCTTCTCTTACAGTAGCAAAATGTTTCACTGGGCATCCAGCCATCCAAAAAACACCTTAAATGTTCAGGTCTCCCTTGTGGACACATAGATAAGTTTGGCAAAGTAAAAAGTTCAACTTCTGTACTGTATCCTAAAAGGAAAAATGCAGACCATGACATTTCCCTATTTGTCCTTCCCGCTGGCTGCGACTCCCACATGGCTGTGAAACATCAGAGACACAGGGAAGAGGATAATACCCCAGAGATGGTGGAACAACAAGATGAAAGGATTCTGGGTTCTGACATTGTGGGGCACCAACCATCTCCAGTGACTGTAGGTGAGAGAGCTCCAGCAAGTCTGGACTAAAAAGGACAAGAGAAAGAAACGGGACTCTTGTTTGAGTTGCACAGTCCCTTGTGGTTTCTCCCACATCATCAAACTATATTCTAACTAATTCAGCAATTTCAAATCACAGGGCAAATTATTTGCTACATTTTAAATTCAAAAGGCAAATCACCCTCTGCATAGGGCAAACTTTGTTTAAAATGCCCGCTTTTCTCCTTCTCTTCCTCTTTGTGTGTGGTATGTGTGTGGATGTTACGTAGAAGAATGTCAGGAAAGAGGTAAACTAAATGTTAAAAATATTTATCACTGATGGAATTATGGGTGATACTTGTTTATGTGTATTTAGGCAATTTCTGAATATTTGCAATGATAATTTCAAAATCATGAAATAGATTTTTGAGAAGAACAAGGAAACTCACTGTCGTGCAGAAAATATTATATACTGTTGAAAGGTTAGCACATTCTGAAAAGTTTTAAACTATAATTATTATTATTTTAATATTTTATTTATTTATTTTTAAATTATTATTATCTTTATTTTGGGCAAATCCCAAGTGCCTTATCAGAAAGACTGGATTGTTTTCTTGAGTTACTGCATGAAATTTATACACACACATATACACATACATATACGTGTGTGTGTATGAGAAATACTTGTAGAACTCTAAGCTGTATCAGGCAGAATGACTTTGCCTTTCAAATGGTGAAATAGATAAGCCAAATTTAATACTTGTGAAATAATCATGTTAAATAGTATGTTGTAAATATATAATTTTTTTTAAAGATTTTATTTATTTGAGAGAGAGAGAGAGAGCGCATAAGTGGAGGGCGAGGGACAGAGAGACAGATAAGCAGACTCCCCGCCGAGCAGGGAGCCCGATGCGGGACTCAATCCTAGGATCCTGGGATCATGTCCTGAGCCGAAGGCAGATGCTCAACCGACTGAGCCACCCAGGCACCCCTGCAAATACATAATTTTTAATGTATTTAATTATTTTGACAATGGAGAGATGATACACTCTGTAGGTCTAATGTCTCAACCAATCAGATGACTGTGTGCCCTCCTTTGACCATACGCGTTGCGTCTTGAACAAAGCAGGGTGCTGCTCCTCTCCCACCAGCCCTGCTCTTCTCTCCCAGCCATCAAATATGCAGTTCTGGTAGAAAAGGAGGGATCTTTGGTGGAACTTCTTACTCTTTTCTCAGTAACACTAAGGGCTATAATACTAAAAAGCATATATTTTGTAAGAAAAGGTTGCGATCAAATAATTTTATGCCCATCCTAGTTGTGTTTCATATGTGAAGAAAAAAGAGACTTTAATATATGTGTCTCGACACAGAAAACAAGTCCCCTAAGTCTCCTTTAAACAATGACATCCAGGAGGAGCCTAGCCAAGAATGACAAAATTACAGTATAAAACAACAAAACTGTAAACTGTAAGGCATAAAAAGTAATCCAGATATATCTTAGACAGCTGGTTGCTGAACTAAATTATGAATGCCAAAGAAAATGTAGAAAATACTAACTTAATAACAATGTTCTGTATTTAAATAACAAATCTGTATTTTTGACACCAAGTACCAGGCACAGAGAAGTGGAAGGTGAAGCCTTTTGGTGGGGAGGGAAGAAGGTGGCTGGTGGTGGGTGATGCATTTCATGTCTGCTGTGGTGAAGGATTCAGAGGAACAGTTTTTCTCTTGCCAGTCAGAGAAAAAAAAGTTTTAAAACATTCTACTGGTTAACATGAAAGAAGAATTTAAAATCTGATCTAGGAAAAGATAAATGTCAAGTCTAGACAGTGCATAAAACAAAAACCAGAGAGTATGTAAACAATGAGGGTACATAAACATGACCTAATGACACAAGATGAAGGAAAGATGTTTAAAAAAACACTTGAGATTTCACATAAAGTCAAAATTGACTACATGATGTTTTTAAGGGTCATTTAATGAAAAGATACAGGACATGTGAACAATAAAAGGACAGCTTAAGAATATGGCAGTGCAAACGAAACAATGACATGGTGGCACCAAAGTAGAATTCAAGGAAAATCAAACTAAAAAAAAATGGGGTTGCTTTATTTATTTATTCATTCAACAAATATTCACTGAGCTCCCATTCTGTGCCAGGCACTGTGCTGGGGACAGAGTGAACAAACACACAGACCCTCCTGAGGCTTACTAATGAGGAGAGATAAAAAGAACATAATTTAGGAAAATATCTAAGTGATAAGCATAAAGAGGAAAACGAAGAGGAGGTAGAAGGCATCTGGTGGGGGGAGGTGGTCACAAGTTTACAACCAAGTGCCCAGTAGAGTCCTCCTTCAATACAAAGGTAACACTGAGTGAACACCAAAGTGGGTAAGGAGGTGAAACATGAAGAGCTAGAGAAGGGCATTTCAAACAGAGGGAACAGCAAAAACAGAGCCCAGGGGAGACTGCAGGGTGATGCAGGAGGAGCAAGGAGGCCAGTGAAGCTAGAACGAGAGTGTGAGCAAGGGAGGCCATAAGAGAAGTAACAGGGGGCCAGGTCATTCATGACTTCATGAAAACTGTAGAGATTGGGACTTTCACTGAGTGAAACAGGAAATTGGGGAGTGACACGATTTGACTTAAATTTGAACAAAACCACCCTGGATGATTTGTGAGGCAATGCAGGGGGACCAGTCGAGTGCTAGCAAAATAACCCTGGTATGAGATGATGGATGGCAGCTTGGACAGATGGCAGTGGTGGCTGGAGAAAAGATAGTCCAAGAGACCCGCTGAAGTGTGCTGATAGACAGGAGGTAGGCTGTGAGAGAGGAGGAACAATCCAAAAGACTCTAAGATTTTTGGCCTGAGCAACTAAAATGGGAAGTTGTCATTTGCTGAGATAAAGAAGACTGTGGAAGTTAGGAATTACGGTGGAGGAAGAGCAGGAGATTAGTTTTGGGCAGGTCAAGTTTGAGCGGTGGACAGTTGGCTATGTAACTGCAATTCAGGCAGAAGTCCTGGTCTAGTGTTACAAACTTGAGAATCACTGACATAGAGACTATAGGAAGAGACAGCAATGTGAGTAGTGTAGACAGAAAAGAGAAGTGTCCCAAGGAATGAGTCTCGGGGACTCCAACATGGAGAAGTTGGCAGATGAGAAGGAACCAGCAAAAGTGAAGGAGGTGGCCAGTCAGACAGCCAGGAAAACCAGGCAAGTGTGGTGTTCTGGAAGCCAAGAGGATAGAGCGTCACCAGGAAGACAAAGTGAGAGCTGTCAAAGGTTGCTCGTAGATCAATAAAATGGGGACCAAGAATATTGACTACTGGATGTAGCAATGTAGACAGCCTGGTGAGATTGATGAGGACAGTTTTTTGAAGTGGTAGAAACAGAAATAAAATCTTTAAAAAAAAAGAAACACCCATTATTTTAGCCACATTTACTGATTAATGTCTATTATCATATGTTAAGCTAATAATTTGAAAGAAAATACCAACACTTTATTTTATTTATTTATTTTTTTAAAGATTTTATTTATTTATTTGACAGAGAGAGAGACAGTGAGAGAGGGAACACAAGCAGGGGGAGTGCGAGAGGGAGAAGCAGGCTCCCCGCTGAGCAAGGAGCCCGATGTGGGGCTCGATCCCAGGACCCTGGGATCATGACCTGAGCCGAAGGCAGACGCTTAACGACTGAGCCACCCAGGCACCCAGAAAATACCAACACTTTAATTATGAATGGATTTAATGCAAAAAAAAGAAAAAAGAAAAAAGAATCCTGTTGGAAACATGTGAGCTCTAGCTGTAAGCATTCACACAGAGCCTTGCTTCAGGATGGGAAGAAGTCCTTCCAAAATCACTCACAGAACTCTGCTTTTGCCCAGAAGACAATTTCTTTTTTTTTTTTTTAAAGATTTTATTTATTCATTCGAGACACAGATACAGAAAGAGAGAGAGAGCAGGAGCAGGGGGAGAGGCAGAGGGAGAAGCAGGCTCCCCGCTGAGCCAGGAGCCAGACGAGGGGCTCGATCCCAGGACCCCAGGATCATGACCCGAGCCGAAGGCAGTTGCTTAACCATCTGAGCCACGCAGGCGTCCCTTTTCCTTTTTTTTTTTTTTTTAAGATTTTATTTATTTTTGAGAGAGAGCGAGCGAGCATGAGTGGGGGTCGCAGGGAAAGGGTGAAGCAGACTCCCCGCCGAGCAGGGAGCCTGACACAGGACTCGATCCCAGGACCCTGGGATCATGACCTGAGCCAAAGGCAGACACTTAACTGACTGAGCCACCCAGGCACCCCAGAAGACAATTTCTTACCAAAAACTTCCGGAGTCATAGTAACCTTTTCCAAAAACATAGACTACACATAACTGGATGACTCATATTGCTTTCAAAGAACCATAACCCTAACAGCAGATTTTTTTTTGCCAGGCTTCTCATACTGAATGTTTAACCTCATTTTAAATAATGAAAATAATTAAAATCTCCTTAAACAGCAGAATGAAAATATAGTATCCCTTAAAAATTAATGTTAAATCCACTCATTTCTTATCTGTACTCATAATTTTAAAACTTCAGTAATTTAATTCATTTCCTATATAATTGTATTTTAAAATCTGATTTTCCCAAAGAAAGTCCCTCAAGAATCGTAATCATGGCTTACAGCTACTTGTCAGTTCTTCATCAGATCTCCCATTGCTGCCTCTAGCTGTTATACAATAAAATGTTAGCTTTTTAAACTTTTACTAGCCTGGTTAATATTCTAACAAGCATCACTATTTACTTCAACAAACAGTCTCTTTCTTCAGTGTGTTCTAATCAAACATCTGAATATTATAATTATTTTCCTCAGATGTGATGTTTTTCTCTGAATTTTGTATTTCTTAAATTATAATGATTACATCTTGTCCTGGAGATATTAAAACAAACATTTCAAAATAATTTCTTAAATCATCTATGATTCAATATTAGTACAATTTACACTGAGTTAAAATAATGACCTTTTTTTTTTTCAGTATACGTGATTATGTATTTCAGTGGATCTTTTGTCCTATTCTAACCAGGACAGGTTTTCCTGAATTGGGTTTCTTACCATTATTATCTGTAGAATTGGGAAGATACAGAAGTCTATGCGAATAATTTTTATCTGCCTATCAGTCTCATAAATAATTTTTATTGCACAGAACACTAGCTTCTATAGCATTTCATGAAACCTTTGCCCCACTGTGACAGACTCTTGTTTTTATCAGTCTCTTTCTTCATAATCTCTTCACGTTTTGTATGTCTTATTGTGGACTCTCCAACTATGCTGTAAACAAGATCAGCAGTCCAAAGAGAAGATGTAGTTTTAGAACGTCCCTCTCCGTCCCCCAAGCAGGGCAGGGCATAACTCTGCTTTTCTCGCATTTTTTTAAAGCTTAAAGGTGTCAAGAATACTGGTCTCTTTTCCAAGGAAAGTAGCCTTAACTCTACAGATCTGCTGCTGCTCAAAAATGTTGACGCATTGGATCCACGATAAAATTCTAACAATAGAGCTATTGACAGCAACAGGTAACCAGGAGCTGTAAAATATACAGTGTTTTCTCCTAGCTTGAATCAAACAGGATCTCACATTATCTCAGATCTTGTTCTTAGTAAAAAAAAGAAGGATAAAAGGAACGGAGAGAAATGCTCTTGGCTGGCCTGGGCTGGAGTGTTGGAGGGATGAGGAGGTGTTAGCAAGAGGGATCCGGTATCTTTTTGTTTCATTAAAACCCGGGCTTGACAGGAAACATAGGGGAAACTTAGCCACAGAAATGGTGCATCCACTGTGCAGGCCAGCAAGTAGATTCTCCCACCACTGCTCAGAATAAAGAAACTTATAGTTCTCTTTCTCTCGTGTTTCTGGCCACAGTCATCTTTCTTCCCTTCTTCTGTATTCACTATTGTACTCGATTCCAATCACTTAATTTTCTTTCTTCAAAGTCTGAATGCCAAGAGGAAAAGCCCTTAGGAAGTTGTCCGTGATCGTGTGCCAATTCAGTTCAAAATCTATATAGACTCTTGGACCTGTTAAAATGAGAATGTAATTTGATTGACCTACTTTTCGTTTACTTTTTTAAAATAAGAGGGATTGAGTGAATTTGAGGGTGAATTGAGTTCTAATTCCAAATGCTGGAAATGTGATCCCAAGTTTCTTCTGCTAAAGAGGGTGCTGAATGAGTTGAGGTGGTGGCAACACTTCACATTTGACAGGATAGATCCTCTTGGATTTCCTGTTTTTGAAAAGTGACTGCGGGGTGCCTGGGTGGCTCAGTTGGTTAAGCGACTGCCTTCGGCTCAGGTCATGATCTGGAGTCCCGGGATCGAGTCCCGCATCGGGCTCCCTGCTCGGCAGGGAGCCTGCTTCTCCCTCTGACCCTCCCCCCTCTCATGTGCTCTCTGTCTCTCTCATTCTCTCTGTCTCAAATAAATAAATAAAATCTTAAAAAAAAAAAAAAAAGAAAAGTGACTACGTTGGAAGGCATTGCATTTACTGATTTATGCTGTATTTACTGAGCACCTACTACATGGAACAGGGGTCTTTAGAGCCCAGCGCATGTCTCTCTTAAGACCAGACTCCTTCAGGTAAGAGAGCTATGGAAACAAATGAAATACAATGTGAGTGATGTTTCCTCTTTTCTGGCAAGGAACAGTGATGCCTTAGAGAAGATTTCACAGCAGAGGTGAAAGATAACTGGGAATGCAAGGGACCTCAACCCACCAAAGAAAAAGGAAAAACTTGAGCCAAAATGAAGGAGCGTAAGTGTGGAGGTTCAAGTCAAGCTGGATAGGTGGCCTGAGTTCAGGTTTTGAAGGACCTTGCATATCCTGGTAAAAAAATTACCTGACAGCAAGGGTGACAGGAACCTACAGGTCCTAATGATGAGTAGAAACAACACAAAATCCCATCCATTATTTTCTTAATGGCTTCCATGGATGGAGACCCTCATTCCTCTATTGTGTTTCATTACTTAAGTCAGTTGTTGAAGAATTTCTTTCTGACAATTACTGGAACACACCATGTAAGAGGAAAGTCCTTCTCCTAAGATGCAAGTTCCTAAACGCATTCCAACATCCAATGCTACGTGTTTGCAAAAGGCCTTTTTTTTTCTTTAGAGTTCTTTTTTTTTAAACATTTTTAAAATTTAAATTAAATTAATTAACATATAATGTATTATTGGTTTCAGAGGTACAGGTCTGTGATTCATCAGTCTTGTATAATACCCAGTGCTCATTACATCACATGCTCTCCCCAATGTCAATCACCTAGTTACCCCATCCCTCCATCCCCTCACCTCCAGCAAACCTCAGTTTGGCAAAATGCCTTTTTAACATTGGCCTGAGGTGAGCAATAATTTATGTCAAATAAGTAATGACTATAGTGTGTTTATTGAACTGTATACATTTTGGCAAGAGGACAGGCTGGTGAGGATTTCCTAGGTTAACAGAGAAGTGTCTGTGTTATTTTCCTGGCTCTGTGCATGTGTGTGGGTGATATTTAATAAAGTGCAACTTTCCAACTGTGTTCTGATCAACTGATATGTGTGTATAGGGTTCACAGGTGACTAAGCAAGAACATATATAATATGCAAAAACTTTTCATACTTTATTACTGAATACCATAGACGAATCTTGAGAGGGTTAAACAGTGGGACCTTAAACTCCAGTCTAAAAACCCTAACTGGGATTATATGTGAACATATTTTCTCACTGAAATTGCACAGACTGGCATATTGGATTGTAAGCAGAATGCAATAAGCAAGCATAATTACTTCCACACAAGAAAGTCTATATCAATCTTTTCTTGATGACCTACTTTCAGTGAGTTTTCTCCAGTAATGCAGTCACCCAAACAAATCTCCTGCAGACTGTGTACTACAGTCTCAAAGCCTCACGTTGAAAAAAACCCCAGCACTCCCCATGTATCTCTAAGGGAAAACTCGATGTATAGAGAGGTACATTTTCTCTGCCAGCATTCAGAGAAGACCCAACCTGTCTCACTGGAAAAGGGTTTAAATACCATTATCATTAGTGGAAAGATTATCAGGCTACAGAATTTTGAATCTTCACTTGCTTGAATGCCATTGAGTCTAATACAATTTAATCTCTCATCGTGTTTGTAAAAACTAAGAGTTGTTTTATTTTTTCAAGTTGACAGATGCTGTAAGACTCTAATTAAAAAATGTGAAGGGTGGGTGGGGGAGGGAGAAGGGAAGGAGAGAGAGAGAGAAGCTGTAGCCTTGGAAAGCTCCTGCCAGACAGGGAACTGGAATACTTTCTTTTTTGGGGAGTGGGGGAGGGTAGAGGGATTAGTATATAAATTTGAATAAATTACTGAGGAAAAAAGAAGCATCTTGTGTTTTGTTGATTTCTTCTGCCAAGAATACTAAATAGCTAAAATGCAATGCAATGTTGGGAAGAAAATAAATTGGGATCACAGGCAAGAAAGAAGCCTGATGAGACAGATCATGCCATCTCTCTGGTGGGATGGATGGTGCCCGGATTGTGCCATATCTTAAAGGATTTCAAGGCAACATGTGCTAGTCATTCTTACCTAATTAAAAGTGATTTCATTTCATCCTTTGTGCTTCTTTCAGGGAATCCATTTTGCAGACAGCACTGACATCTATGTCCAAAATTCTTGCCCCATTTTGATAGACTTTTAGCCAAGGATCATATGCATGTCAAGTCATTCTTTGAAATTTTAGCACCAAGAGTTTACCTTTGTCACAAATAGCAGCTGCCACCACCAAAAATTAAGCCTCAATTTGGGACAGAATTCACTGTGGAAATTAGGGGACATTTTCGTAGCAGTAGGTGCTGAACAGAACATACAAGAGGTGTGTTTTAACCTGCACATTTCCCTTCTACGTGTTGCCACTTACACTATTATTTTGAATGTGGTAGTGTAGGATACTGAGGAGAATTAAAAGCATTTCAGGGGCGCCTAATTAAAATAAAGAGGAATGGGGGCGCCTGGGTGGCTCAGTTGGTTAAAGCGACTGCCTTCGGCTCAGGTCATGATCCTGGAGTCCCAGGATCGAGTCCCGCATCGGGCTCCCTGCTCGGCAGGGAGTCTGCTTCTCCCTCTGACCCTCCTCCCTCTCGTGCTCTCTGTCTCTCATTCTCTCTCTCTCAAATAAATAAATAAAATCTTAAAAAAAAATAAAAGCATTTCAGATTAGAGCTGCAAAATCCAACCAATTTTGGGATTCAAGTTTCTCTTTGAGTGAATAATCTAAAACAAGTAATATAGACGTATCTTTTTGTTTTCGTATAGAACAACAAAAAGGAGGGGTGTGGGAGAGAACACAAAAGAGGCTTAAATTATTGAACGAAACAGTAAACGTTCCATGTTCAAAAGGAGGAAGTGATGCTCATAGGCTCACAGAGACATTTTAAAAATGAATTTACATTTTTGTCTCCCCTTTGTCTCCCCTTTTAATGACTTTCCACAGACTTAAAATCTGATTCATACAATCTAACATTTACTTCATTATTCTCAATTCTGTCGTGCTCCCACCAGCGTTCATTTTGTATCTGTAACCAGATTAACTCCTCAAAGAGAAAAAACTACTCAAGTCGAAGCACAGTTTTAAGCACACAGTGGCTATTCAATGAAGATCTGGTGAAATAAGTTTCAATGATCTCACCTAGACTGAACCTCCTTGGAGAGGGACAGCGCTGAGTTCAGCTCACCGAAGAAGCAGACCTTCCACCTCTCCTTTCTTTATGTTGGAGGCAGGAAAAAGTCAGGTCGAAAATATCCAGGACAGTTCCCACCATTAAGATTAATAATTTTCCCAAAGGATTTAATCTTTTAATGCTCAAAATAAAGTATAAAAGCACTGAGAAGCAGAAAAACATTCATATATATCCTTACTTATTGTGTGTGTGTATATATATGCATATAGATACAATATATAATATATGCATACATACATGTAAATTCGTAAAAATACTCATATAAATATATATTATATATATGCATATCACACTTCATTTACTCACTCTGAAAGCCATCAAAAGAAACTTTACCTTAACCAAATATTACTCATTAAGAATCTATTTAGCTGTATTTCTTAAATACAGAAATCTTGCATCCAACTTCCGTATAGCATAATATAGATATATTTTTTCATACAAGTTAATATACCAACATTTTTATTCTTGACAGCTGCCACTTTATCCCTTTTCTAAATTTAACAATTTGGTAATTTATCACTTCACGTATCGATATATGTTAAGAGACATACAGTAGATACCAAAATCCTATTGCATTTTTCATGGATTAAAAGAATTGTTAAAATCAATTTTAAGAATTCTGGGAAGCCTATTCTATGGATTATTTTTATTGCGCTGTTTTATGTAAAACACAAGTTGCAGGAAATTCATGAACATATTAGTTTATACAATATGAATATGATACCTTCACGCTATCTGAAATTGTGGATATTAAGAAAGCCTACTTATTGGCAGACGGCTGACTGAAATGTCTCAGTAGGACCTGCTGCTCATTTTTAAGAGCACAAATATAAGAATTTTAGAGGTGAAGTAAATAGTTTTGATGACTTGATGAAATTAGGCAGGCACTATGAATATACTCAAATTCCTCCATCCTTAGGGGAAAAAAAAAAGATGGTTTTTTTTGTTGTTGTTAAGTTGTTACTATGACCTCTACTAAAATAGATAAAAATAGATCATTGTAAGTGGCACTATTTCTTCTTATGAATTCTCAAGGCCCTGAGTTAATCAGTTCAGAGGAAATGTTTAGTTTCAACTCCTACATCTTATGGTAACAAATTTGGAGTTCTACCATTCAGTAAATGAGCAATCTTCAAGCTACCTGCCTCTATTTCTCTCTCTTTTCTTCCCTTCCAATTATCAACTTCTGTAGAACTGTTATGTATTTGCTGCCTCTACTTCTCCTTCCTGGATTATTTCTTTGACCCTTCGTGGTCCCTGCTACACCTTCACCTTTCCAGGGAAGACACTCCCTCGAAGACTTCCAATGACCCACTCTCCAGAGTGGCACCAACTCCCAGCAATTACACCAACTGCACTTGTATCAAATGAGGTCATGTATTTGAAAGTACCTATTAACCATTAAAGTATTATATACAGAGGATGGTATTATTACACCTCTAAATGATCCATCACATTTCCCCTTGACTGTTATACTGTAACAGCCTTTTAATTGAGCTTCCTGAGTCCCAGTCTCACTCTGCTCCAAGCCATCCTATCTTGATACTTCAGTTATCTTCCTAAAATAAAGAGATCTACTCAAGTCATCCCATGACTCAAAACCCTTCGTTTCCCACTATATACTGGATAAATTCCAAACTCCAAACCTTTCAATTAGCCACGGGTAATCCTACCTACCATTTGGTACTTTTCCACTAGTACACACCGCAATTTTTTTCCTCCCTCTAAACAGCACATTCATCCCCAGTCCATGCTTCTGCATATACCACCATCCTTTTTGCCACTAATGCCCCTTCACCCCTTCCACCCTACTAATAATGCCCTACCCAGCCACCCTGCAGAGTCTATATCCAACCCCACCTCCTCCTAGAAACCTTCCCAGAGGTAAATTTAGCCTACACTCTCACACAGCTCACACTTTCAGGTTCCACAGCCTCTGCCATGTAGGACAGCTACTTATGTATGGATTTTTCTCTCTTGCAAAAGCTTAGGAGACCCCTGGAGGCATAGTCTCCCTAGGGGAAATATTTATTACAAGGAAGGTGCTCAATAAAGATTCAGTGAATTGATTTGTGCTTATGTCTTCACCATTCATGATTATGTATATTAAAGTAGTTGTTTGGACCATGTGAAAAAGGTCTTTGCTAACTTTTAAATAGAGCTATTAGTGCTTTTCAAATACAGTAAAAACAAAATACCTAGACCTGATAAATAATGCACATATAATTTGAACATGCACATGCAACATGAAGTGCTGAAATGAAAAAATGCAGCTAAATCTTGTGTCTACTACATAACCGAAAATAACTCTGATTCTAAGACATTATACATGGAGAAAGAAAATAAACAAGATGAGGGAACAACAAGAATATGCATCATTGACAAAATAAAATCTATCATGTGCCCATGTCTTGACAAACGCAACTGTCTCCCACCTCAGAGGCTGGTTCAGTTATCGCCCACCTGCTGAGAGACTCATATCTTTGGACCAACTCCAAGAACGTCAGGCCTCTTGAAGTTTCTCTGGCTTGCAAAGACTACGAGGTCAACCACTGTAGTCCATACTCCTCCTTCTAAGGTTACCCTGAAACTGAAACTGCCTTACAAAGAGGAAAGAGGGATGGGATGTGTTCCAGGGCCTTTGTCCTGTGGCATGAAACTTGCCAATATCTCAACCTTAAGACAAATGAACTAAGATTAGAAGTATCATGAGGTTGACCTAGAATGGTGGGTTTTCAAACTTTGGCTGTACTCTGTAATCACCTGGGAAGTTTTAAAAAATATATTCATGTCTGGGCTCTGCACCCACGCATATACTTGATCCCGGGTGGGGCCCGGACATCAGTATGTTTTAAAAGTTTCCTAGGTATAGGGTCAACCTGGTCTGCTAGGACAAAATACCATAGGCTGAGTGGCTTAAACAATGTTTATTTTTCACAGTTGTAGAGCAGAGGAGTCCAAGACCAAGGGGCTAGCTGGAGAGAGCTCTCTTCCTGGCTTATGGATGGCTGCCTTCTCACTCTGTCCTCACGTGATACAGACAAAGAAAGCTCTGGTCTCCCTTTCTCTTCTTATAAGGAAACGAATTCTACCATGGGGACCCCACTCTCATGACCTCATCTAAACCTAATTACTTCTCACAGGCCCTACCTCCAAACACCATACACACTGGGTGGTAGGACTTCAAAACAGGAGTGTTGGGGGAACACGAACGTTCAGCTCATGACACCAGATAATTCCAAAGTGCAGCCAGGATTGCGACCACTGACCTAGATAGTGGTTATCAATCTTTATTTTTGCATTGAAACAAACACAATGACCATATCGCATGTGCAATATGTTCCTCTGGGCAGACCAAGAGTCTGTACAAGTCTGTGTGTCAGGTGAATGCCACTTTTATATATCTCATTCCAAAAATGCCAGAGGGTGAAAATGTCCCTACAGAAATCACTTTTAATTTTCTGATGACAATGTGATTGAAAACCATGAGAAAATCTAGAAAGTTCTTTATATCTGGCCAGTATTTTGTTACTCTAAGCACACAATCAGGACTCAGGTGGTAATCATGATCTCTGCTAAAAAAGATCATTTTATTTAATTTTCTTTTACAGACTTATTTATTTATTTGTCAGAGAGAGAGAGAAAGAGAGCACAAGCAGGGGGAGTGGCAGGCAGAGGGAGAAGCAGGCTCCCCACTGAGCAGGGAGCCTGATGTGGGATTCGAGCCCAGGACCCTGGGATCATGACCTGAGCCGAAGGCAGATGCTTAACTGACTGAGCCACCCAGGAGTCCCAAAAAAGGTCATTTTAAAACAGCAACATTTTCTTTTATTCCTACTCATGGTACTGAGTAGATCACTTCAGAGGAAAGGTCTAGCATCAAGCCCCATCTTGAGTTAAATATATTAGAGCTTTAGATTTCAAGAAATAAGAGGTCCAGTCAGTGACGGTGAAAGAACAGAAAAATTATGGAGTAAATGTTAATAGGGAAGGCAGAGAAAGAGAAGGACAGAATAATTCTCCAAGAGTTGAAAGCTACCTATAGTCATTGTTATCAATATTTTAATAGAAAATCCTTCTTTATTGCTAATTAATAAATTATTCTTTCCAAATATATGAAGACTATATTTCCAAGGACACTTGTAAAAAATTTATCTTTTGTCAATATGTACATAAATTGACACATGCTTACTGAATGAGACCAGAAGGTTCACATTAATGAGGACCCTGAATAATTGTATTTACTTTAATATCTGTGTGCAAATATCAGAAAAAAAACCAAAAAACCCAAAACAACCTGCCCATTTTAACATACTAGAATTTTTAGGAAGAAAGAAATGTTAAGCCCTACTTTAAAAACTGTATTAACTACACAGGTGCCCAGCTGGCTCAGTCAGACAGACATGCGGCTCTTGATCTCAGGGTCATGAGTTCAAACTACATGCTGGGTGTAGAGATTATTTCAATCAATACATAAAAACTAAAAAAAAAAAAATACATTAACTACAAAGCTCCCCAAATTATATTAACACAGTAAAAATATTTTTCAATAATGGTATCAAATAGTATTAGTTTCCTCTTTATCAAACTCTTCATCAAGATGTTGAGCAATGTTGAGTTTGTTTTTTGTTTTTTGTTTTTTCTTAGATTCATGCTTAAAGGAAGTGAAGGTGGAAAGCAAAAGCCACACACACACACACCCAAAAAGAAAGGAAGGATGGTGAATGAGAGAAAATAAAGCAAATATCCCAATAGAAGAGCAAGTTTTTTTCTGCTTTTAACTCCTGTGAGGATTTCTAACTCATCCCATTATCTGTTCCCATTTGCATTCAACTCAATTCACATATTTGTCGAACATCTATGTGCAGGGCTAAGCTAGGCACAGTACATCATCTCCGTGATTAATGATAAAACTACAGACAAATTCGAAAAGCACGCATATCCACATACTGTAACTGCACTTCTGTCATTTATCCAGTTTCCAAAACTGCCTTGGGCAGTTGACTGATTGGAAATACAGTCTTTGTGGATTCAAGATACTTCATTTCTCATTACTGACCACCCGTTATCCCCATTACCTTCTCCTCCCTGACAGGTGAACATGTATACACACACACACTCACAGAGGCACACATACACACTGACTCGATGCCCTGCCCCCTGGGACATATCCAGGCGTCACTGGTACCAAGACATCTATAATTAAATGTCAAAGTTGCTCCTGTCACTACACGTGCAGTATGAATCATGGGGACTTTATTTTCCATGCAGATAGTTACTGGATCTATGTGATGCTCATATGCATTCGTGGCAGAATCAAAGAAAGTGAAGTCCTGGTGCCAGAAGTAGCATTAAAAATGGATGGGTCCAGGTGAATGCTGACCTAACACAAAGATTGGGATAAGAATCAAAAGCAGGAAAGGCCAGAGGAAACTGGCTGATCCTAACAGCAAAAAGGTACTGCTAAGAAGCTTCACAGTACCCTCTCTCTATGACCTTGTGCATTAAAGATTTATTAAGCACTGACTGTAGGTACTAAAGCCAAGAATGTTAAGTCCAAAGATGAATGAAATAAAGTCTTTGCCCTCATGGAGCTAGTCTAGTGGGGGAGACAGACAGATACTACAAAAATAACATAGTGAATGCTCGAACAAATTATGGAACATGAGCTGTGAGGACAGAATCCTCACTCCCGAACTAGAAGCTCTCTCCCAGTCAGCTTGAGTCCATAAAGGCCACCAAGTGGCCATTAAATTTTCTTCCTCTATTGCTGCTCTCTACCCCAGGCCACCAGAACGTCTCTGTGGTTTTTATACGGTGGACACAATACAAGACAAAAATAACTCAACACTTCAAATAATTTTAATGACTTTAGAAGCGTTTTTAGTTGTTGACAACTTCTCATCAGTACTAACACTCAACATTTTATCCACTTTTTTTTTATTCTAAAACAGCTATTCAATAGACTCTCTGCAGTGATAGAAATGTCCTCTACCTGCATTGTCCCATGCAGTGGCCACCAGCCACTTGAAATGTGGCCAGTGTGAATGAGGAGCTGAATTACTTTACTTTAATAAACTTAAAATTGAACTGTCACATATGCCTAGTGGCTATGATATTAGAAATCATAGTTCTAAAATATAAGTATTTTAGGATTGTGCAATATGATCAAATAATTTTCCCTTTAATGCCTATACAGTATGTTATACATGTCTCTGAAGAATTCAAACATGGATAAAAACTGATTTCCTTTTGTAACCTGAAATTGCTGCTAGGAACCACTACCAATAAAACATTAAAAGCTAAAAGCACAATCTAAACATGCCTATGTCTTGTTTAAATTGACTTTGACTTTTACCGCTGGCTTTCTTGATGAAGTGAGAAACATTCTAAAATATTTGAAAGTTAAGATATTTACCACATTAAGAGATATTTCAAAAAGACTTATTCTCAACTAGGTCTAAATGTAGAAAGTATCTTAAAAGTGAGATTTAAAGAGGGTTTTCACTGTGGGGATTGAATCAAATCAGAAGGACTGGAGGCATCAGGAATGTTAGGACTTTGTATGTTTATGCACTGCTTAATAATTACTGCCTAGCCGATGTCAGGCATTCAGTAAACACGTAACAAGAGTAGTTAAAATAGTATGGACAGGAATGTGCTATATCTGGATCAAGGTGGTTAAGTGACCACACACATTTGTCAAAACTTTCAAAATGGTACACTTTCTAGGGTAAATTATGCCTTAGTTTTGTTTATTTGTTTTTTAAAGGGGAAAAAAAGTAATAAGGGAGCACATGAGGAAAATCATGAATGGAGATCTGCAAGAAAGCCCATGGGAATGGGAAATGTAGCATCACATCTCTTAGGAAGCAAGCTAGTAAATTCCAAACAGGAAACTGGTCTCCTAGGAAAGAAAAGAGAAAAAGGCTCAGGCTCGAGAGTCAGAAGGAATTTATAGGCTAATGCAGGCTGTGTGAAATTGGGTAAGTCATTTGGCTTTTCTGTGTTTCACTTTCCTTAGCTATAAAATGTGTAAAATAAAAACACCTACCTCCAACAGTTTGGGGGAGAATGAAATGAGAAAAATGTACATAAAATATTCAGTACCTGGCAAACACTGAGTAGATGGTAAATGGAAATAAAACACAAGCTCATCTTCTTAATCAAGCCCTTCTTTGGAGATCCCCTGGTTTTGAATGACGGGGTTCCATTTCCATACTATAGTCTGAACGGTTGGCAAATGGTGGTCAAGCGCAGCTACCAGGTTAGACGGAACTCAAAGCTCGTTGGAGTAAGGGGAATGGGGAAATGCAGCTCATGTTTCCAGAAAAACCTGAATTTTTGCCAGAAGCAAAATTCCCACAACATAAAATTTTAAGCAAGTTCCCAAATATCTAGTGCAGACATAAGAGCATAAATGAATTCGTCAATGAAAGGATTTATCCTGGCAAACTTCCCTGAGTGAAAGCAAGTACAGTCTCCATAAAAAGGAGAGAGAGATGAAATAAAGAAAACTGCTACTCTGCAAATCAAAAGTAATTAATTTTCTGAATGGAGACTAGTTATTATTTGGGGAGAAAAAGCATGAATATTTTCTATTCCTGGTTACGATTTGTTTTCAGAGAATAAATAGACCAAGCTGAGAGTCACAACATTTTGGATTCTACTGCTTCCATACTCAGGATAAATTAGGCAATTCATTCCTGCAAAGGAATTGGGTATAATTTGTAGTTAATGTGTTCCTTAAAGCCATAAGATATGACCTAAAAGTTCAGAATCTGATTCATTACGTATTTCACAATAATGTTTAAACTCTTGAATTTAGTGTTCCTTGCAAAGCTGTAACTCACTTCATTCAAAGATCCTGAATTCTCATTAGTTGAGAGAAACTGTTCCTTAGAAGCTCTTAAAACACCTACCTCTCCTCTATGACTCATAATTAAGCCTCCTTACAGGAAAGCCACTGCAGTTTGTCCTATTACCTGTTCAATGGGTCAAGAATAAATAATGACAGAGTTGTGATGCCATTATAGTAGTTCTCCACCTAGTAGAAAACCTCTTAATTATTCTAGAGAAGGTCCGGATTCACTTAGGGAATTATCCTGGAGTCATCTTCAATTTCTGCCTCTCTGATTAAGCATCTCCTTCAGCTGAATAACATTCAATGTTGTCTAACTCATGTAATTTTTAAAAATATTATTAAGTTGGGTATCAGAAATCAAGTCCACCATAAAAACTTGTTAATAATCCAGAAACTATGCTAACATTTAAATGTCAAACTAGCTCAGTGGTTGTCAAAGTATGGACTTGGACCAACAACATCACCATATCCTAGGAATTTGTTAGAAAATGAGATTCTCAGGCCCCCACCCCCAGACCTACTGAATCAGAAGCTGTTTGGACTGGGCTCCTAAATCCGTGTTTTAATAAGTTCTCCTGGTGATTCTGATGCTTACTTAAGTGTGAGAACCATGATCTAGCTAGTTCTGGCAAAGAGTGTTGAGGCCACAGGCCAATCTTGATAGAATTACCTAAATAGATGAACCCACAAATATATTTAATCCCCACCCACAAAAAAACTCCCAAGTTTGTTCCTCTATAGTTTCCAGTTTCCCCAGTATTAATTTGGAAAGAAAGGATTTGTTTCAGTACAAATAATTTAATGATACTATTTTTCTGTTTGGAGAGTTATTTGAAAGAAACAATTGGTCTACATGTCCAGTTCAAAACATCAGGACATTTTAGGGATGCCTGGGTGGCTCAGTCGGTTAAGCCTCTGCCTTCGGCTCAGGTCATGATCCCAGGGTCCTGGCATCCAGTCCTACATCCGACTCCTTGCTCAGTGGGGAGCCTACTTCAGGCTCTGCCTGCCCCTCCCCCTGCTTGCGCACGCTCTCTCGCGCGCTCTCTCTCTCTCTGACAAATAAATAAAATCTTTAAAAAAAAAAATCAAGGCATTTTAAACAGAAAGTGGTAAAGTCCTTAGTTGCTAACTCATTCTTAATTGTTAACAACGAACACCTTAGTGAATGTTACAACTTGTTCTAGGATAATAGTAAGAATGGCAGCCTCACATTCATTCAAACTGTATTGGAGTGGTCATCCTACACAGCACCTCTCAGTTGATACTTTCCTGAGCATTTATTACCTGTGCCAGGGCACATCACTGGCTCCAAGGACACTGAAGATGAGCAATAAATATATCTACAAATACTACAGTAGTTGTTGAGGGAAAAATAATTGAAATGGAGGCTGCATATTTTATTTGCAGATAATATGCTTCAGTGTTTCAAAACATATTACCCTGAAATCAAGATATTCATCTGATTTGAGGTTGACAAGGTCTGTAGGTCAACATGTGGGCAACAATGTAAGAGGTCAACTTTGTTAAAATGGAAAGGGATACAAAAGTTGTCACCTGTCTCACCACACACACACACACACACACACACACACACACACACACACAAAGCACATTTTGAGTTCTAATACAGGCTTACATTCAATATTACATAAACTTATAATACTCTTAAAGAATTAATTTAATTCTTTACAGTTAAATTTAAAAAATTTTTTTATTGTTATGTTAATCACCATACATTACATCATTAGTTTTAGATGTAGTGTTCCATGATTCATTGTTTGTGCATAACACCCAGTGCTCCATGCAGAATGTGTCCTCTTTAATACCCATCACCACGCTAACCCATCCTCCCACCCCCCTCCCCTCTAGAACCCTCAGTTTCTTTTTCAGAGTCCATCCTCTCTCATGGTTCGTCTCCCCCTCCGATTCTTTACAGTTAAATTTTACATCATCAATTAAAGAAAACATCCAACAAATCAAAATCTGTATAACCAAAAATAATAGGTTATAAATAATGCTTTATAGAGATAAGCCTTTGCAAACCACGGAATACTGGAATGGAATATCATTCAGCCACAAAAAGGAATGAAGTACTGATACAGGTTACAACACGGATGAATTCTGAAAACATTATGCTAAGTGAACGAAGTCAGATACCAAAGGCCACATATTGTATGATTCTATTTCTATGAAATGCTCAATAGGCCAATCTACAAAAAGAGAAAGTAGCTTAGCGATTGCCAGGGCTAGGGTCAGAGAGAATAAGGGATGACTGTTACTAGTTTTTTTGCGGGTGATTAAAATGCTCTGTAATTAGATAGTGGGTGATGGTTGTACAACTTTGTCAGTATATTAAAACCCACTGAATTGTACACTTGAAAACGATGAACTGTGTGCTATGCAAATTATAACTCAATTTTTAAAAATTCACAATATATTCAAAGTACTGGTTTTGATGGCATACAAAGCAATATTCTCTGGTTTATCTCTGTACTACAGTGAGATTTATTTTTTACTTACTTATTTTTTAAAGATTTTATTTATTTGACAGAGCGAGACACAGCAGGAGAGGGAACACAAGCGGGGGAGTGGGAGAGGGAGAAGCAGGTTTCCTGCCCGAGCAGGGAGCCCGATATGGGGCTCGATCCCAGGACCCTGGGACCATGACCTGAACCGAAGGCAGATGCTTAACAACTGAACCACCCAGGCACCCCATACAATGAGATTTATTTTAAATAATAATCTAAGTACCAAAAGGATCTGGCTTTCTTGTTAAAGCAGATCTGTAATAGAAATGCAAATTCAACAGGTGTGTATTTAATGAGCACAGCACTTTCAAAAAATTTCTTCCCCACCCCCCCTCCAGATTTAACTCTGTGGTTTGAGAGAAAACCAGGACCAGATTCTCCTGCTAGTCTTAAATGTCAACCTTGTGTATCACATCACCCCCAGAGTATTTTTGTAAAGCTTTCAGAATTTAAATTATGTCCATTATCTGGGGGCTGTTGGCAATTATCACCATATTTGAAATGTAACTCTCATTAGTTAGAACAAGAAATGATTTCTCCTTGTAAAGGTTACTGTGCCAAGAGCAGCACCATCTATATTGAATAAAAATGTAGGTTAATATCTACAATGAATAATCTAAAATTTAAAAAAATTGGGATCCTCGAACTGAAAAGAGTAAAATATGTGTATTCACAAGTTCAAGTACATCTTCTAACTTTCAGGTTAATACCTCCAAACCTATTATAGTCCATCGTAATAGAAAATCTTCATGAAGGAAAAAAGATTTTTTTTTAAATGAAATATAAAAATCCAATATTACAATTCATCTGGAAAATGACTGGAACACTGGAATCTGCATCCCAGGTAAATAATTCTAACTGGCTGTTTCAAAGTGGAATTTCAGTAGCGAATGTGAAACCTGGAAAGTGGTGGATGAAAGATGATCCATGAATAAATACACCAACCTGCAGCTTCCCTGTGACTTTGGCAGCAGTTGGCAGAACGTTGATAGAAATTTTGATTGAAACTTTTTTTTTTTAACGAAACTGCCCAGACTTGAATGTGACTAAATTAAAAGTACTGGAAAACACTGAAAAGTCAGGTTGGTGCTTGTTCCTGTTACTACCTCTTGGGAGTGTGTGTGTGTGTGTGTAACTCGCATCGGGCACGTGTATTTTTCATTCAAGCCCATAATGAATCTAAAAGCAAAAACACTATCTAATACGTAGCCCCGCACCTTGGTTGTATTTCTCTTCTTATGTGTACCTAAAAGGCTCTTTTCACACTTTGCGGAACAGGAGACACAAGAGCTGTGTGGACAGCAACCGAGAATGGCAAGCCTCTCCCTTCTGGCCGAGCTCCCCGCGGGCGGATGGAAGGTGGTGGAGGTGCGAGGTGGGAAGGGGGTGCATCCTCCCACGCCGCTGACACCCATCGCGGCGTCGCCAACCTCGTGGGATCCCCAGGCCACCACGCCTTTTCCCTCCTGGCTAGATGGCGGCGGCGGTAGCAAGTACCTAATGCTCTCAAATCCCCCCACCGTGTCCCAAACGATCCCGGAGATGAAACCCCACTGAGGTCTGATCACTCACCCAGGCGGCAAACACAGAGGAGCTGGATACAAGCGAGGAAGCGCTTTAGGATTAGCATTTCCAGACGGTCCGGGGGTCCCCCGCCACGCGGCTGCTCAGCTTCTTGGGGTGGACAGGGAGGGGGCGCGAAGGAAATGTTTTTTCCTTCAGTGTATAGATTGCTGTGAGATTGTGTGTGTGTGTGCGTGTGTGAGTGTCTGAAAAAGAGAGCGAGCGAGCGAGCGAGCGAGCGCCAGCAGAGAGACTGAGAGGGAGACGGGAATAATCGGAAGCAGGACGCGCGGTGGTCGCGGGAACCGGGAGCCGCTAGCCGAGGCGCACGCCGGCGGGCGCGCGGGAGTTGGTCTCCTCTGCCGGCTGCGGCCGAGGTCTGACCGCTCCGAGCGCAGCGGTGCCTGTGTGCCGGGCGCGCGCTCCGGCCCGGGTGTGCGCGCCGCGCCGCGGCTCGGCGGGGGCGGGGGCGCAGCAACCGCGCCTCTGGGAGCGTGCAGCCGGCCCGCGGTCGCGCGCGGCGGGCGGAGGGACGCGGGGACGCGGTTGTCGCTCAGGGTCCGGGTCCCAGAGTAGCGTTTTACATAGCGACACCCCTCCCCCCACCATTCCCCCCCCCCCCCCCCCCCCGCCCCCGGTCCCTGCCGGTGGCTTCGCTGCCCTGGAGTTTAGTGGAACCTGCTGGGGTTTAGAATCTTCGCGGAGAAAATGTCTCTTCATTAAGACTCCTTCACCCTTTTGGAAGAGAAGAGGAGGCCAGACCCCCATTGTTCCGCACAGCCAGAGACTGACCTTTGGGGTTCACCCCTGGAAATGTTTTTTCATTTTATTGTTGTCCTTCCTGCAGATGCTAAGTGGGTCCAGTCAGCAAGTGGTAGGGGCTCCTGGGTAAGCTGGGTTCCCCTCTCCGTTTTCTTTCTTTTTACCAAATCACCAAAGTAGTTCCAAACCCCATTACCTCTAGGGCAGTTGACTGCAAATAATCTTCGGCCCTGACTGTGACCAGTGAGACCCTGCCCCCTCCTCAGGCTCCGATCAAACTGTCGTGCTGTGCACAGCTGCGTGGAGGAACTTTCAACTCTGTCATGTTCCTCCCAGACGGCACTACCCGAGTGCCTCCTCGCACAAGGTCGTACGGAAAGATTTTTTAATTGCGTGATTGAAGGATGTACAAAAGAACTATAATACATGAGTTCTGCCTCGGGGCTGTAAATGTCACGCCGTATATGCTTATTTCTATGGTGGTCTCTCTAACTAGACTGAACTCCTTGATGGCAGGAAGTTTGCTTTATTTATTGTTCTAACCCAACTCCTAGCAACAAAGGCAAAAATAGTCAGTAGGTGTACCCTAAATGTTTGTTGAATTAATCTGAAGCCTAAATGAAAAAGATAAGGCAACTGGTATCCTCCATGAGCCTGACTGCGCAAAGCCCTGAAAATTCGTGTGCCTTTCCAAACTTTTCATTTATATATCCTTTAGGCATAAGTATGTTTTTCTACTTATGTGAGACCCAATTTGGAGCCTTTTAGGAATCCACTCTAAGGCATGGAAAGTCAAGTTCTGGAATCATCCCTTGTATTCTTAGGAACCATTTGATGTAGGTTATCCGTACAGTGTGTACTCCTGTGTCCTGTTCTTGGTTCTAAAATAGTATTTCAGCTTAAATATTTAAAGAAAGCTTATCACATACAAAATTGAGTTCTGAATGTATTTTGAGTATTACTACCAATTCCCACTAATATACACAGCCTCTGAACACTAGTTTAAATGTGCAGAGCTAATGATGCCATTTGCTGTTGCTTCAGGAATTGATTGCACCCATGTAATAACAAATTTCAAATCTATCTGGAATGTTTATTCAGGAGTACATATGAGTATTAAGGAATTGACCCTTGATCTTGTTTTTCCCATGAATTAGTATAAAAATGCTGTAACTTTTGTAAAAGTTATAATGGGGATTGATGATTGCTCATGTGAGTTTCCACCTAGGAAGAAAATTTTTGCTAGCATTAGCAAGAAGTGTAGATATAAAGTAGAAACGCTCTTAGAGCTTATAGTTTAACATGAGCTGGAGTAGGCAGAGAATGTTTCCTAGAGATGTGTAGTTAATGGAGGAGGACTAGCCAGGAAAAAAAATTGATGTGCAAGGAGGTGGAGATGGAAATGAAACTCAGATGTCATGAACTATAAAAACAGTGTGAATTGAATTGGAGCTGATTGAGTAGGGTCAGACTAAGGGAAACATTGATTTCCTCATGGAGGAGCTTGTACCTGAAGTAATAAGCAAAAAAGAACCACAGAAGAAACTTCCAAGAACTTCAGCTGTTTAGAAGGTAGGTTTGCTCTGGGACATGTAAGGTGTTCCAGGAGGTCTCAAATATCAGGTCTGCCCCAGCAGCCTGCCAGAAGAATCCAACAATAACAAATATCCTCCTAACTCCCCTTACTTGGTCAAAAAGTCCATCACTAGTCACTCTTTTGAGTTAGATCACAAAACAAAGGCACTGCTGAAATCAAGGTTACCCTGGTAAAAAGGGCAGGTAGATCCTGTGGTTTCTGCTAATTGCATTCCCATATTTTAAAAGATTGTTATTTCCCTGGGAAGGCACAAAAGTCACCTTGGGGAGTAGTCAAGTTGCTATTAAGGTTTGTACAGGGGGAGGAATGGCAACCAATTTTATGTGACCGAGTGACAACAATGGAAAATGGACTTGGAGGACCAGCCAATGTGGATCTGATAGTCCCAGGGAGGGTGGTGGAGTGGGAAGCTCAGAGGTTCAGGTCCTTAGAATATTAGGTCATTGCAACAGTCCAGGTGTGGGAGAAAAGATCAGAAGGGCGGGAACAAAAAAAACCATATTGGATCTCACATTTCACCATTTTACGGGGGATCATGATCATTTCTGAGATATGACACATTGTAGTTAATATGCATTAGCCATTGTGAGTTAAAGTTATAAATCTGTAAAACCACATGGTTTCATTCAGAGTCTAAATTTATCTTTTTATCTACCTATCTATCCATATATCAATAGATATAAAGACATATATTCTGTAAGTTTTTAACGTATTTGTATTTTTTAAAAATATATTTTATATTTATACTCTGTGTGTGTGTGTGCATGTGTGTAAAGTTTATTTACGTTATGCTCTATCATGTCAATCACTTTTCAGTCCTGAGAGTTTGGATTTACATGCAGAGTTCTGCACATTCCTAGGACAATACTTTCTTCCCCCCCAAACAATAACAAACCAGGATACAACGAATATGATTGTTGCATAGCTGAATAGACATCTTGCTTTTTGGGGGTCTCATCTGGGATTTTTGAGTGACTTGTGTCCAGAATCAGCCAGTGGCAATTCATGGGAGACTTGTTGAGTTCTTCACTGTTCACCATAAGCTCCTTAATTCCCCAATATTCAAATGAAGATGTGGATCTTCTAGTGGGTCTTCATCTCAGTTTTCGACTAGAGCTGTGGTTTCTTCAACTGTAACCTAAGTTTCAGCTGGGCATCCAGAGGTCACACACACAAAAAGAAGGTTGTGTCTATTTCCATTTACTGCACAGCCACGGCTGTAGCCAGAAAGAGAATAGCAGGTGTGCAGTTTCTCATACCAGTTGGCCAAAGGGGTAACCCTGGTGGGGCTGAAACTCTGGCTTCACTCTTAATAGTACCAGTAATAGCTATTTTGTCAAGCTATGCCAACAAAATAAGCTACAAAGTAAATATTTACATCTATCTATATCAGTTCTTTAAAATTCACCCTTTACATTCATTCATTCATTCAATACATTTTTATTGTATATCCATTATGTATCAGACATTGCTTTAGGGGCTGACTGTTCAAGGATGAATTACTCCATCCCTACCATAAAGGAACACACAGTCTAGTAAGAGAGAAAGACATTGCTACTACAAAATGTCCTTGTGGAGGATTGTCAGATAAAATGCAGGATGTCCAGTTAAATTTGAACTTCAGATAAACAGTGAATAATTTTTTAGTACAAAATAATTTTAGTGCACTATGATAAACTAAATTTATTTAGTGAATAATTTTTTGTATAATGAATAATTTTTTAGTACAAAGTAATATTTTAGTGCACTCCATGCAATGTTTGGGACATATTTATATTAAAGAAATTATTATCTGAAATTTAAACTTAACTGGGTGTCCTGCATTTCTATTTGCTAAAGCTTACCATCTCACTTTGATGTGTCTGGGAATTGATGTAAGAGCTAATCATTTGTGGTTGTGAAATGTCCATGGTTTCCCATTCGTTTCCTTACTCTACAAATTATTTCCAAAGTATCTCTAATATGAATAAGGTTAGGGGCAGATGGGGGAAGGAGAATATTTTCTCTGCAGAAACTGCTTAGCTCATAACTTCAAAGGAAGTGCTAGGAGACAAAGAATATTGTACAGTCACTAAAGAAAAAATGGCATTAAAGGGGAAGTAAAATATCTCTACTTCTTATACTATGGCAGTAACGAGTTGTTCCTGTTTGACTCACATACATTATTGCTCATTTTTATCCATTGTCATTGACAAATATATTTGAGTAGACGTCATTAGGTTGGATTGCTTAAATATTTACAGTTTGAGAAAGTAATTGTTATTTGTTTAGAAGCAAAAGACAGTTTTTGGAATTATAGGATGTTTGTCAGAAGATGATCTTGTTACTTGAAACCCTGTATTTTAGATTGTGAGGATAGAAATATCTTGTGTTTGGTATCTTAACAAATTTTGTTCACTCTGATTGACACCATGGCACCTTATAGTGAAACTTCTGAAAAGAGTTAAGAGTAATTTTACTTTCTGCAACATAGTCAACCCTTTTACTTGGATTTGTCCTACTAGTACTTTCTACCTAAAAAGCAATTATTTCCTACCTGCCCAATGACTCTCAGGAGTTTAGTTAGATGGCCTATTACTGCCTTTTCTTAGGCCTAAAACTGGTGGGAGGCTACTCAATGATAAGTCCAGAGCTGAGTGTGATGTGGTAGTCTGAGTCCATTTGAAAGAAGCCTAACTATGAGTAAGAGAAAACCATAGTATATGTATATTACATGCTTTGCCTTTTAGTGTCTTGCTATGATCGACTATAAAATAACTTAATCTTATTGTATGCAAAGTATATAATTCAGTGATTAAAATTGTATTAAAAAATACAAAAAGGTAGGAATCATTTTTTGTCCATGTCAGAAATATTTAGCACAATACAAGATTCAGCATAATTCTTCCTCTGTGTATTAGTAGACTATTATTTTTTCATATTCTATGTTTTCATTTTAAAATAGTTTAAAATTAAAATTATAGTCAAAACATAACCATACACTTCGAAAACTATTTGTGCATGAATATTGCTTAAATGGAAGTCAGAAATGTGCTATATTGTTAATTGTTGGTTGTGTTAAGATAATTGTTAGTTGTAGTAAGAGAACTGTATTCTTTAGAAGAGGTGATTCCTCTTCTACATTGTGCTGATCATGAGATAATGACTGATATTTCAACATCTACAGATCTGGCTCCCTTCTCCCTACCTCACAACCATCCCTATTATGAAACAGAATAATTATATTTTTCTTTTACCCCAACAACATGATCTGAACTCCATTATTCAAATAAGTTCCAAGGGCATGTGTCTTCAAATTTCTATTGCATTACAAAGATCCAGATGGCTGAATTTAGGTTTAATAAACCTAAATGCTACTTTGATTTCCTTGCCATTTAATGGTGAAAATGCACTTCTCCCTCTTCTACCAGAGAAAAGCATGGGATTTCAAGTCTTCCAACAAGTTTAATTTAAAATCAATATTTGTCTGCTCTCTGGGTCTTTGAAAAATGTCCAAGATGGTGTTAGAGTAGAAAGCAAACGTGTAAAACAAGTTCTGCAAATCAGAAAGTCAGCAATGGACTGGGTCACTTCAAATGAGCTGCTGTATTTCAAAGGTATAAACATTTCTGATAACTAGTCATTTAGCTGTTTCTTGCCTATCTCCAGTCAAAAATAATGCAAAACCACTCTAGATGATTTTGTGTGTAGAGTAAGGAAACTAATGGGAAACCATGGACATTTCACAACCACAAATGATTAGCTCTTACATCAGACAATTCCCAGACACATGATGATTTATATTTTGACATTAAAAACCACTTTGTTCGTCTTTATTTTTAGCCAAAATATGATCTCTCTATAACTGCCCTCATTTGATTTTAGGGACAAAGAACAAATCTCTTCCTTCCCCCCCCCCCCTTTTTTTTAAGATTTTATTTATTTATTTGACAGAGAAACAGCGAGGGAGAGGGAACACAAGCAGGGGGAGTGGGAGAGGGGGAAGCAGGTTTCCTGGCTCGAGCAGGGAGCCTGATGCGGGGCTCAATGCAGGGCTTGATGCGGGGCTCGGGGCTCGATGCAGGGCTCAATCCCAGGACCCTGGGAAGAAAGAGATCCTGCTTTCCTCTAATCCCAAATAATGAGATTTTCCTTCTCTTTATAAACTTGATCTGAACCCAACTCTTCTGGAGCCAATGATCCATCATTTCTTTGAATCTCTCTCTCCCAATTTATTCTCTTCATCAGGCTATTAAACTATTTTTTTTTCCAGTTAAAAAAAAATTCTTCTCTTTACCGCATGTCTCATTATATAATTATAGTACCAGGTGTGTCTTGTAAGAATAGACCGTATCTTCACGATCGTCTTGTAAGAATAGACCATAATCCTTATCTCCATTTTCTTACCTTCCAATTTCCCTTGAAGCACTAACATTAGGTTTCTGCCTTCCTTATTCCATTTATAGTGGTCTTTAAAAGGTAAAAAATCACATTCCAATAGCCTTGCAATTACAGTGCACCCCAAAGTAAAAACTCATCATTCCTCCCAAAATGGTATTTTCTAGAATCCTCAAAACCTGAAAAGTCTCCTTAGCTGTTCTTCCCCACCCCTCAAATCTAATCAGTCCCTAAGTTCCACAGCTTACTCTTAAATTCCACTCTGTTTCTATCATTGTTTCTTCACATAATCAGTGGGCCTGGCATATATTCAGGGATTAATAAATGTTTAAGTATACGAACTAATTTACTGAAGAAGGGCAGCTTTTGGGCCAGTTCTATCAGCTACTCCTCATGCCTGCTTATAACAAGTCTCCAGAGAGCTCTTTGATGTTCCCTTGTCAGTTACTGTCACTAACCTAGACCCTCAGATTAAGGAGGCATCTCCTCTCCTTGATGACAGACTTAGACTACGCAAAACATATTTGCCTTGACTTAGAACTTACATGGTAGTTTTTGTTCTTCAACTGACAGCATGGCTAGAAGGCCTAGAACAAACCTCCAGTGCATTCCTAACCTATTATAATCTTATTCTCTCTTCCTCCTTCACAATTAACTCCTCCTCCGCTGATTCCATTCAGGTGGAAGACTGGCCAGGCCTGGGAACTTCAAATTTTCCCTGATGTTTCCAGTAGCAGTATTTGGCCTTTAGTTACTTTAAGTTTGAAGAGTTAAGAAATATCTGTATTTCTGGGCTGTTGCAAAACCCTGGCATTTGCCATTGGCCATGCCCGATACTTTGGCATCCACTTTTACTTGCATTATTTCTAGACAGCTTCTTCTGTTCTTTAAAATAGGAATAGAAGCTGAGGAGGCCCATAGCCCTAGAGGATTCTCTCATTACTCTCATAAGAAAGGATATAACTCAAACAGATAATGTACAGTTGAGAAGCTGGTGTAAACATAAATCAAAGTTCTAGAAAACTATGATCAACCCTCTACTGAAACTCCTTCTATCACAATAGGGATTATACTAACACTAACATAGTACCTATTGGGTACCAAGCATTATTCTAAAGGTGCTGTATATAAAACTGTTTAATCCTCCAGCAAATGATTGTGTAACATTACCATTTTCCCAATCGCATTAAAAAACTGAGGCAAAATTATTTGTCCAATTACACAGATTATAAGTGGCAGACCTCGGGTTCATACCTGCATACTTAATTATCAATCTACACTGCCTCTCCCTGAATACAGTCAAGAGATTAAATGCCAAGTAATCCCTTCCCAAACTCAGACCGGTGCCTTACATGGTTGGAAACACGTTCCCACCTTGCTTTCCTGATACATAGTACACTCTACAAAGCTTGCCCCAAGTCAAATGTCAGTAACATGAACAAAACGTGTGATGTAGAAATACATGCCATTTCAGGAATTCTGTTTGCCCAAAGAAGACTATTATTAGGGCGCCTGGGTGGCTCAGTCGGTTGAGTGTCTCTGCGTTCAGCTCAGGTCATGATTCCAGGCTCCTGGGATCGAGTTCTGCATTGTGGGTCCCTGCTCCGTGGGGAGTCTGCTTCTCCCTTTATCCTCCCCCTACCGCGCCCCCGCTCGTGACCTCTCTCTCTTTCTCTCTCTCAAATAAATAAATAAAATCTTAAAAAAAAAAAGAAAAACTATTATTAGCCGGAGAAGAATACCGTAACTCACCGGATCTGCAGTTTCAGTTCCCAGCCATCAACCGCGGTGCGGAAGCAGATGGAAGATCCGCCCGACTAATCGGCAGAAGGTCAAAAGAAGCCTAACTTTACGTCAGAATGCTACGTCATTACCTCGCTTAGTCTCGCGGAGGCATTCTGTGATCTCGTTTCATCACGGGAAGAGGGGTGAGTACGGCCTAATAAGGTATTTTAAGAGAGCGAGACCACATTCACATAACTTTTATTACAGTCTGTTATGATTGTTCTATTTTATTATTACTTATTGTTGTTACTCTCTTACTGTGCCTAATTTATAAAATAAACTTTATCATAGGTGTGTATAGATAGGAGAAAGCATAGTATATATAGGGTTCAACACTATCCGGGCACCCACCAGGGGCCTTGGACTGTATCACCCACGGACTGTACTGGCTTGTGTTTCTCTTCAGTTACCTAAGTAGATATATTTGGAACTAATCCCTGCAAAGATTTGGGAAATCAACATAGGAGATTGAGCAGAAGGAGACATCAAAACTAAACAAGGGGATATCATTAGGAACCTTGTTTTCTTCCCTGAGGCCCCTAGCACCTGGTGGATTTCCAAAATCTTAGAAGAAAACAGATAATGACAGTAATATTTATCCTCTTGACTATTAACTCTGTGCTAAATATTCTGGCCTGCATTATCTTTAATCACTCCCAAACCCCACAAATTAGATATATCAGTCCCCCATTTTGCAGATGTTTGCCAAGGCTGCAAGAATTTAGCGTTATTCAGAATCGAAGAACTTGTGGTAGTGGAATTGAATAAAAAACTGAGTTTCTCTGGTTCCAGTGGGTGTGCTTTTTCCATAAACGTACCTTGAATTGTCAGTCATAGGAAGACATCTTTCTCAAGAAACAGTAGCAAAATACTTACTGTATCACCTAGTGAGGACTTGTGGTCCAAACTGAATCAACAAGATTCCTGCTAGCTTTATATTCCAAAGAAACTGCTTCTTCATCGCGTTTATGCCTATACCTCTTCATATATGTATGTTTGACAAACTTAAATCTGAGGATTGATCAAGCACGTTTAGTAATGTGGAGAAAGGCCTATGGATAGATCCTTTTGTAGTTCGTAAACGTGATGATTGGGTGATTGGGTGTTCATGCCATTGTGTGGCATGTGCCTCCCTCAAACCTTGTTACCGCCAAAATGCCTGAAATGAAAATCAAAATGGAGAAATAGGTTATGCATAGTGAGTGTATCAGTCAGGATGGGCGAGGTTATACTACAGTAACAACAACAAAAAATTAAACTCTTCGTGACCAGACAAAAATTTATTCTAAAGGTGCTGTATATAAAACTGTTTAATCCAGTTTAGGGTTCAAGGGACTCTCTTGGGTATCTGCCTTGAATGTCGTTGTTTGACAATCCAGGGTGCTTTGAGCTTTTGGCAACTCCTCAACATGCATCTTCACAATTTCAGGGAAAGAGAGTGTGGTGGGTCTTGCACTGTCTATTTAAATATCTCCACACAGACATGACATGTATCACTTCACTTCCAGTCCATTGGCTCTCCAACGTGCCTAGGAGAAGAGAAACAAACAAGGATGAGTAATAGAGGTATCTCCTACACAGAGCAAAAATTGAAAAAGAGAAAGAGAATGGAGAGTATAACATAGAAAGAGAAAATCGATAGAGTATACTGTTTTATGATTGCATAATGGCTTGATAATTGTTTTTTCTTTCTTAGGCTTTGAATGTTAAAAATTATTCTATAGTCTTTCAGGGGGAAAACATGTAAATCTCCACTGTTAAAGTTGAAACAGCTCACTAAATGTTATATACCCTCCACCACTCTTTGAGATGTTGCTCCATCCCTGAAGGCTGTAGGAGGTTGAAGAGGTGGATGAGTAAGAGTAAAGAGACTGAATATGACAGCAGAGCAAATAGTTTGTATTACAAAAGCAAATCACTTCTCTGATTCTTTCCTACCTTTTTTTACCTTTGAAATGAAAAATGTTGATTCCATTTATATACTTTAATATCATGAAGGCATGAACTCTTGCTTGTATTTATAACAGCACTAGTCATTCTATCACTGCTTAGAAAATGAAAAATGATTTTACCACTTTAAACTTGAGCCCAATTTTTTTTCATTTTACAGTGAGAATATAGTTTTAAAGAGAACTGTTGCTGGAAATAAGAGCCTGAGGAAAGAACACGGTCCTTCATCTCACTTGAGGGGCATCGTGTTCCTCTCTGTTGTACTACCCAGAGCTAATGTAGTCTAAGTGACATACAAATTGAATTGGCTTTCCAGATTTTCATATACTTGTAACACGTTGTTGAAGAATATAGACTCATAGAGGTAAAAATATAAGAAACTTAAATTTTTTTTTCACCAACTGTCCTCAATAGTTACTATGCTATAAATTACTTTTTCCATCTCTTATTGCATCTTTGTCAGAGTCTGTAAATTTTCCAGGCACTTTTGTTTATTAAAATTCCAATCAGGTCTACAGCATCAATATTGTATGAATTCAAAGCTGTTCTTCTCCAGAGATAAATTTGAGTAACTTGGTGGTTTTATGTTCTTCTTACAGGATTCCTACTCCTAAAATCTTGTAAAAGTTCTGAATCCTCTGGGCTTGGGATACAGATCAGAGAAAAGTGGCAAATCTCTCTGCATTTGTCTGTGTGATGACACAATCCTCTTCTTATCATTTTGTTTTGGTTTTGTTTTTGTCACTTTTCTGACTGTCATTGATTGGCTATCTATGCTTTATAGAGAATATTCAGTCTAACTCTTGATGGTTAGGCAAATATATGGATTCTTTTGAGCTTCTCCACTACAAAATTTTCTTTTGGGCATGGTCTAGAGTTGTCTCGCTTTTCCCCTTGAAAGCCCACAACCATTGGTCTACCTTCGTGGTTGGTTACCTTACTGTTCATCAGTGGGAATCTCTCTCAGCTGCAGTACTAGCAAGACAGCTGAAGTCCATTTACCTTCTGAATTGTCCATTCTGTCCCTAGGTGTGTTAAATGATGATAAGAATAGATGGTCCTCCAAGGATTTCCACATTCAAATCCCTGGGTTCTATGAATATGTCATATTACATGACAAAGGGAAATTAAGGTTGCAGATAGAATTAAGGTTGCTGATCCCAACTGACTTTAAATGAGAGATTATCTTGAATTATCGGGGGGAAGGATGGTGGGGATCCAGTGTAATCACAGAGGTCCTTAAGAATGGAAGAGGGAAGCAGAACGTTGGGTCAGGGTGGTATGATACGAGGACTTGATGTTATTAGCTATGAAGATGGAAGAAGAAGCTTATGTGCCAGGGAATGTGAGTGACCTCTAGAAGCTGGAAAAGGCAAAGAAATGGATTCTTTCCTAGAGACGTCAGAGGCAACTCTACTGACACCTTGACTCTAGTCCAGCGAGAACTGTGTCAGACTTCTAATCTACAGAACTATAAAATTGTGAATTAAAACTGTCAGTTAGTTTTAAGGCACTAAAGCTGTGGTTATTTTCCCAACTCAGGCAAAAGTACAGACTAGCAATTCCTCAGCCTGGGTAGATGTCTATACAGGGAACAAATTGCACTTTCTCTTCACACAAGTAGTGGTTTTCTTTTTACTTTTAAGTTTATTTTCTTCCTATAGTATACATAAATGGAGTAAATGTTTTACCAAGCCCTTTGCAAAAACACAGCAGCCTCTTGCCGTCAATACCCTCTACTGTTTCCTCCTTTACAGAGGCAACCAATTTTAATTCATTTAGCTATGTCTTTTGGTAGTCATTCCTCTAAATGACATGCTTATACTGCTACTTCTTGATCTTTCTATATCTGTTGATTTCCCCCAGTGGAAAACTTAACTACACTTTACCTACATCTTTGCCTACCATATGTAAACTTCCCTCCCTCCCATCATCCCAAGAGGGTTATGTTATAATTTTGTCTTAATCACTATTAAGAATTTACATTGTTATGACCATGTAAATATTCACGTAGCATACTATGATTATTTTCTTGTGTAACACTTCATCATTTCTGGAATTAAAATTGTCTTTTCTGCTTATTTTTTGATTTTCCATGTACAGATTTTACTTCCACCTCAAGTTTTTGCCAAATAATATAAATCCTCTACCAATACTTTTAGATACAACAGTTGTTCTATTTTTAGTATTTTTGGAGAAAACGCTAAATCTGGATTTTAATCCGGATCTCCTTTAATCTGGACTGGTCGTTTCTAGGTCCCTGCAAACCATTTCTCCTGGGATCTCCTTTCATTATCTTCCTGAGGATTCTTGTCTCCTCTGGCTTGTTGCCAGATCTGTTTCCAGTGTCCATTACTGAGAAAGTGTGTTCAGGAGGCAAATTTTGAGGATTTTGTCTATCTAAAAACATCTCTACCCTTGTCTTGAATTTATTTTGTTTGGGAGTGGAACTGAAAATAATTTTTGCTCAGAATTTTGAAGTAATTGCTCTATTTTCTTCCAGCCTTCAACAGTGTTGATGACAGGCTACTAAAGCCATTCATTTTTTTTAAAGTAATCTCTATACCCTATCCTTATCTCTCCCAAAGTTTAGACCCTTTCTGATTTTTCTTTTCTTTCTTTCTTTCTTTCTTTCTTTCTTTCTTTCTTTCTTCCTTCCTTCCTTCCTTCCTTCCTTCCTTCCTTCCTTCCTTCCTTCCTTCCCTTCCCTTCCCTTCCCTTCCCTTCCCTTCCCTTCCCTTCCCTTTCCTTTCCTTTCCTCCCTCCCTCCCTCCCTCCTTTTCTTTTTTCTTTCCTTCCTTCCTTCCTTCCTTCATTTCTTCTTCTTCTTCTTCTTCTTCTTCTTCTTCTTCTTCTTCTTCTTCTTCTTCTTCTTTTTGAATTGGAAAATAATGTGTCTTCTCTTGGTGTGGATCTATTTTGAGCCCATTGTCTTGGCACTCAGATATTATAGTTTGCAAATTTTTATTCTTCTGTATGTAAAATATTTGAAGTATTTCTGATGATTTCCTCCCTTCCATTTTCTTCCATTCTTCTGAATTCTCGTTATTTGAATATCGAATCTCCTAGACTGACAGTCTGTTACAGATTGAATATTTGTGTCTGCTCCAAAATTCATGTTATAACCTAATCCCCAATGTGATGGTATTTGGAGGTGGAGCCTTTAGGAGATGATTAGGTCATGATGGTAGAACCTTCATGGATGGAAATGGTGCCCTTTTAAGCTGTTGAAGAGACAAGAGCACCCTGTTTCCCCTTGTGAAGTTACAGTGAGAAGAAGGTTGTTCTGTGAAACAGGATGCTAGTCCTCAGTATACAGCGAACCTGCCAGTGCCCTGATCTTGGACTTCCCAGCCTCTAGAATTGTGGGAAATAAATTTCTGTTGCTTATAAGCCTTCCAGTCTATGGTATTTGTTATAGCAGTCCAAACAGACTAAGGCAATCTCTAAATTTTATTTTCTCTCTCCCCTTCCTTCCTTCCTTCCTTCCTTCCTTCCTTCCCTCCTTCTTTCTTTCCTTTCTTGAGAGATTTTGCTTTCAGGGAGTTCTCAACTCACTTCCAACTCACCTATTGAGTTTATTGTTTCTCTTCCTTATTTTTAATTCTCAAGGGCTCTTTTTGGTTTCTAAATATACTTTAAAAATAGCATCCTGTAATTGTTTCATGAATGCTGCATTTTACCATCTATTTTATCCTCTCCAGAGACCAAAACCTCCCATTATTTACCAGGTTGGAGAAGATAGAGTAACCTGAATATATGAAGTAAGTAAGGGGATCTAAGATTCTAACTTCTTCTTAAACAGACTTTCAGCCAATCTGCTATTTTAAAAACCATCTTTTCCTTTACTTCCAAAGCATCTGGTGCTTCCAACTACTGGAGTGTTTTCAGGGATCAGCAATGCAAATTGGGTTGCTTATTGGCTTTCATCACTGCCAGTTTAGAATACAGCTCTCTCAGGGCTGGTAGATCCATTAACATTCATTCTGATTTTCAAATTCTGATTTTTCTCAATTTGTCTGCTTTTGCAATTGTTTTTTTCTCCTGTTTTCTTTGTTCTCATGGTATCATTCCTTTAAAAAAATTCTGTAAACTATTGTTTAAGTAGAGTTTTTATAAGGATTAGGATAAAGATATATGTTTAGTTGACCATATTTAACATCTTTACTTGGAATGGCACCACACATCTTTATGAGCAGTTCACTTATAATCATCCTTCCAATTCTAATCACTTGACTTGGGGGTGGGGGAGGATAGTACAAAGAAAGAAAACCCTCTCAGCACAAACAGGACATTTCTTAGAGAATTGAGCAATCTCCACCATTCCCCAGTTGGTGATTTCTACATCCTCTTAGAAAATTGGTGTTAAGGGTCTCATTCTAATTTTTTTGTTTTGTTTTAGAATTTTGCATTTAATTTTGGGCTTTGCACGTTAGCTAAAATTCTGAGATGACAGAGAAAATTCCACTCAATATCCTATTATATACTGAACTGGTTATTATTTCTTTCCTAAGAAGTCTTTTCTTCCCTAAGTTAAATTATAGAGTTGTTCTGAGTAATCAAGCCGTTGATAGTTATTTTGTTTGGGTATCTTTCACCTGTGCCTTTTGATTATCTCATATCTTTGGCCTTAAACATAAAAGTAAGAACAAATTTTTTGTTTTTGTGTTCTCACAAACTTATGCAAATCTTCAAATGTGATTTATTTGGGGCTAAGAATGCATATATCATCCTAAATGAAGATCGGATTAGGTGTATTTCATAACATGATTTTGTGTGTTAAAGAGTGGAAGTATTGAATTAGGACTTGTAGGAAAATTCCTTGTATAAGACTTTCAATCAAATCAAATAGATCATACTTATTATTTTGAAGTATTTCATTTTTCTTTTCTTACCTTTTAAAAATATTTAATGGCTTAAGACAATTTTAATACTCATTCTAATCCCTTCAGCATATACACATACATCATAAATTCTCAGGACATAAGGTTAAATGGTATCATAGCTGTAAATCATTTCCCTTTTTAATGCTCTCTGATTCCATTTAAGGAACTCACCCTGGGACTGTATCTGTTTCTAGCAATAATAATTTTTATTTGTTGTCATTGTTCTTTTATATTGTTCTTTTTTTTTAAAGACTTTAATTATTTATTTGATAGAGAGAGATCACAAGCAGGGGGGAAGTGTAGAGGGAGAAGCAGACTCCCACTAAGCAGGGAGCCTGACTTGGGACTCAGTCCCAAGACCCTGGGATCATGAACTGAGCTGAAGTCACGCTCAACCGACTGAACCACCCAGGTGCCCCTCTTTTATATTATTCTATTATTATGAAGTAAATCCAAATGTGAGTTTATTTCTCTAGGTGATGGAAAATAGGTTATTGATCTATTAATTTTTACACACCAGCGTTTCTTATTTTTTCGATTTTTTTTCCCCTTCTGACAGTGGTACTGCTAGATTTTCCTCAATGACAAGATTATCCAAAAGACAACTCCATTGCTTCTGTGCCTAGTACCTGAAGTTAATTTTCACCCTTCTTTTTGATCTTATAAGCTTACTGCAAGTGTGATGTTGGTTGAAGAAAGTTTTCCGCATCCTATATATCTTGCACATGCCTCTTGACAATATTTTACAATATCATTTTTTATAAAAATTTGAATAGGTTAGAACTATTCTAATTCAATCATAGTAAAATAAAATAAAGTAAAATTGTACTGTACTGCCTTAAATTGATCTAGAGTGCTTACTTAGCGAGGTGAAGCTTTAATCTTTGTCAAAGGTGATGACTACATTTTGTAGGCCGCCAATCAGGTAAGAAACATAATGAGAGCAAGTGCCGGCTTTGCCTGGAATTGAGCCATCTTGCCCAAAGCGAAAGGGAAAAATGAACTCTAGCAGAGTAGTATCATTTAATGAAGGTTTTTCTTCATGTGCAGTAGCCAAGAGGTTATAGTTAAAGCCTGTTGTGGGTTTTGAGGTACAGAGACCCGTCAGGAGTTTGCCATTTGCTTGCTGTGTGACCTTGGACAGATTACTTATCTAAAGCTCAGTTGCTTCTTTGGTAAAAAATTTTATATCTTACAGGATTCTTATGAGGACTCAGTGAGATAAAGTTTGTGAATGTCTTTTGTAAATCTAAAAATTCCATGGGAATCCAACTGGTATAATTGTTTAATGCTTTCTACAGTGCAAGGGTAGCATTTTAGGACTACTTAACACAGTGTGTGGTAGAGCATATACTCAGTAAATAGTAGCTTTCTTTATCCAAGGAAGAAAGATAAGTGTCCCTTCAGTAATGAACAATTATAAGATACCAAAGGATTTTTAGCACAGCATAAACATTTTTTTTGGGGGCGGGGGGAAGACAATTACATGGAATATTCTAAAGTTTATACAATCTAACTTTCCAAGGACTATCATTATTAAAGAAAAAGAGTAACTATGCACATATGGTATATATGGCACAAGTGGCTTCCCTTTTTCATAGAAATAACACTAAATAAGCTAAAATTTACGTGAGAAGTCAATAGCCTAGATGATCATGATAATAATAATGGTGAAATTTAACACTTTTTAGGGATATGAAAGAAACTTAGAAATCCCTCCTTCTATATTTCAATAAACTGATATTACTCCGAGATCTCATATAAGTAACTAGTTATTTACTTAAATGAGTAAGTTACTAAGCAATTTATTTAGTTGGTAATAAAACCAGAACTGAAACAGGAATCTGTTGATCCTTAGTCCTCTTTCTACAATAGTAGGCTGTCAATTCTGTCATTTTTTATTTCATTCACTTGACAGGACTTTAGAATATATTAGTCACTGACAAACATTCTATTATTAAACATTGTTTTATTAAAATAATAATAAATATTTTTCCTGAACATGCTAGTTCTAGAAATTATGCTTCCTAAAAAGTGCCCATTGATGCTATACCTCTGCCTCATTGGCTCCTCCTCACCTGAGTAACTGCGCTGGAGAAAAACAATTGTTGATTTCCTCACAAGCAATGGATCCTGTGGGTTACCTCCCTAGCATGTATTCTAACCCCTCGTAGCATGCGGAATCTGGAAAGCTGAAAACTACATTTCTCAGATGCACTCAAAGCGAGAATTACACTACCAGATAACCTGAGGGAGACCTCTTTGGAAGTGAGTGTGGGTAGGCACGCGGTCTTGCCCTTTACAGTGGTGCTGATAGCAGCCAAGTGCCATAATTCTGGGACTGACACCTGTTTTAGAAGTCCCTCACTGCACAGATGCCTTATTGAATCAGAGGCAGCAGATTTTTATACGTTACAATCTAATATTCATAGCTATAATGTTTGCTTGATAGTTCATTAAATGACTAAATCATAATTTTATTAAAAATTTCCCCATTGTGGGTTATTAATTGACTTCTTCCAATTTTTACTATTATGAGTACTGTTGGAGTATAAGTCTGAATGCATAAAGTTATCTCCTGTAAAATTTTCACTCCTGAGGATAAATTAATGGATGCAAGATTATGAGCTGAAGGGCATGCTCACTTTTATAGAGTTTTATTCTGAAGAGATGCCTGTAAAGGGGCCTCTTCTGGGCAGAGGCACCGAAATCGACGTATGTACAAACTGGAAGAAATGTGACTTTACTTGAAACAAGGCAGCAATTGTTTTGTCCTGATTTTGTCCACATATCTACAGGCTGAGAAGACTCTTCCTTATGGAACTATGCCAGTCAAAAGTAGGGCTGGGAAGGATGGTGGAAGTTTAGGGAATCCTCCCTCTGGATGGAGTCAGAGTGGAGAAGAGAACTTCAACCTGACTTCTGTGCTGATCTTGAGAAGAAAAATTAGAATCTATAGTCATTTATTGAGGTAGATGCTGTTACTGTATAGCTATTTAAGGAATGTACAATTTTTATCCAATTACGAAAATGTTGAAAATTCCCATTTTAAATCATTAAACTTTGCCAATTTTCCTTAGTAATACTCACTAAAATAATTTGAATGAATAGGGATGCTTTGATGATTGGGAGCACCAAGGGAGGAAGCAGGGGACTATGCTACTTTTCAGAGCCATACTAGAAGAGTACAGCTTAATGGTGGGCCACTTGGTGAGCTGAGCTGGCTGGCCCCTTCTCATGTCTGAGCCTGGGATCTAGTGTCTCCGTCAAGGGTGTCTGGAGATTGAGAGCTCTTTTGTGTGAATAGCCAAATGGTACCTAAGTGGTATACCCAATGGGACTAAAATCCGTTAACAATATATATTTTTTTGCTTTGTTAACACTAGTGTTCTTAACTTAATGGTTGAGTTATTTTATGTCTATCTTCATGAGATTTCTTGGCAGAACAAAAATGTCTAAAGTAATATTTAGCACTAGGAACATAAATAAGTTCAATTGCAATATATCTCTAACATAGGTAACACAAAATAAGACCCAGTAGCAGATAAAAAGCTATCAGATCGAAAAAAAAAGTTTGCATAAGCATTTGTCAACTCAACTAAATGTGTTTATTAATCACCTGTTGTGTACATTGTGCTAGATACCCTGGAGTTGGGGGGGCGGGGAAGGTAGGTACCAAGAAGCATGAGAGATGTCTGTCCTAGCCCTCAAGGAACTATCAAGCTCTAATTTAATGAATACTAGCCAGGTGGACATTAGGTGAAACATATATTGTGTATGCATGCATCTGTTGCAGTTTTGCTCTCTGTAAATACGGTGTGGAAGTGCTCAAGTCTCTAGTGCAAACTTACACATATATGAGCAAATGACACTCTTCAGCTGTGTTTTTTTTTTTTTTTTAAGATTTTATTTATTTATTTGACAGAGAGGGAGAGACACAGCGAGAGAGGGAACACAAGCAGGGGGAGTGGGAGAGGGAGAAGCAGGCTTCCCGCCGAGCAGAGAGCCTGATGCGGGGCTCGATCCCAGGACCCTGGGATCATGATCTGAGCCAAAGGCAGACGCTTAATGACTGAGCCACCCAGGCGCCCCTTCAGCTATGGTTCTTATAATGTTTATGTTTGACATATTTTTTAGATGTTGTTATTGGATATACCCAAGAATGTGCTCTTTTTTTATTATGGAAATCGATTTTTGATTGAGAATTATGGGTACTCTGTTCTGTCTGATGTGTTGATTTTTCAAGCGGTCATGTAGGATAGGTGAGTTGCAAAATATAATGATGTATGCTTATGTTGTAGGTGAACAAGAACAAGTTTAAATGTGTGTTGAAATGATTTTAGAGAAATCGTTAATTGTCCTTCAGAGTAATCACTTTTAGGAGTCAAATCTAACAAAAGAATTGAATGTCATCCAGCTATTATATAAAACAAATGTAAACTTGATCATATATTACTGTGACATAGGATAACACTACATAATATAAGCGTAAACATTTTTTGATAGTTAGATATATAAGTTAGACTGTTACATAAACTGATAATATTTTCTTTATGTATCTTTCATGAATGTGAAAAATTTGGCAAAAAATATATAATAATCCTGCAATATACACGCAATCTCATAAATAAAGATAGGTCCAGATTTTTAATATATATTATCCTTAAGTAAGATACAGAGGAAACACTATGTACTTTAATTATATTTGTAGAGGAAACAATATTACCTAAAAATTTGGTTATTATATGTCACTATATTTTATACAGATGAGAAACCTCATATGGTAAAATTATATTTTTAGAAAATGGTTATTTTGTTTTACAAAATTTATTTGGGAAATTATCAATTAACTGTGTTAATTTGATATTCACTAAAATTTTTATTCTGGAACTGTTGTCTAAAATATCCATTGAAAATAAACATGCCCATCTGCAAAATACGCAGTATTCCTTTTAATTCATTTAATTGCTTTTTCTGACAAATATAATGAAATTTTAAACTATCCTTAATATAATATGTTTTATCACATAAGGCTTTGTTTTTTAAAGCAATATGATGAACTAAAAACAATATTTGAGGGGTGCCTGGGTGGCTCAGTCGTTAAGCGACTGCCTTCGGCTCAGGTCATGATCCAAGAATCCTGGAATCGAGCCCCGCATCTGGCTCCTTGCTCAGCGGGAAGCCTGCTTCTCCCTCTCCCACTCCCCCTGCTTGTGTTCCCTCTCTCACTGTCTCTCTCTCTGTCAAATAAATAAATAAAATCTTTAAAAAGAAAAACAGTACTTGAGCAGGAATTGTGTTACACCTGATATTAATTATCCCTACGGTTTCCAATTTATTTTTGGATTTATTATTATTGAGGCTTTAATTACTTATGATTAAAAATAGGATGAAGGAAACTAAATTTTAGTGGAGTCATCCTATGCTGAAAGTGCATTTTGTGGTTTGTGTCAATTATGACTTATACTGACTTGCTTTTGCTTTTGAGAAAAACTGAAGAACATGCCAAATATGGCAATAAATCAGTGTGGATTGGGCAATCATTGAAATTTCAAAAGTCCTTTATACCTTCTGTATCAGCCTACACAATCTCACAAAATGAGAAAGTAAGTCATTTTTCCATAATGTAGTGGTATTTTATGTCTTTAAACACAAAATTTGTACTCATGTGACATTTTATTACTAAAGTAGAAATACCAGACTTTTAAAATTATTATAATATAGAGTAAAAAGAGGAGACATTGTTTATGACTCTATGCACAAATAGGAAGAACCGTAAATTATGCCCTGAGACTAGGGAATAGTTGTTTTGTCCTTATTCTTCCATGCACCTATAGGCTGAAAAGACTCCTCTTCCTGGAATGATACCAATCAAAAGTAGGGGCAGGAAGGATGGTGGAAATTTGGGAAACCCTTCATCTGGATGGAGTAAAAGTGGAGAACAAGTTGTGAAGTGTTCTGTACCATCTGTATTAGCTATGTATTGCTGCATAACAAATAACCCCAAAACCTAACAGCTTAAATCAACTAAAATAATTATCTCACATAGTTTCTGAGGATTAAGAATGTAAGAATGGCTTTGCTGGGTGGTGCTGGCTCAGGATCTCTCATGAGATTATAGTTAGACTGTTGGCTGAACTCTAGTCTTTGAAGACTTGAGTGGCATTGGTGGATCAGCTTCCAAGTTCATTCATATTGATGTGACAGGAGGCTTCATTTCCTCACCATGTGCTGCTATGTCTTCTATCAATGCAAATGATCCAAGATGGAGGCTGTAGGCTTTATACACTTCTGTCAGAATTGGCACACCTTCCCTTCTACCATAGTCTACTGGTCACACAAATCAACCCTAATAAAATGTGGGACATGACTACTTAAGGATGTGAAATTAGAAGCCAAAGTCATAGGGAGTCATCTTGGAAGGTGGCTACAATCACCTTCCACAACATCCTTCATTCCATGATTTATTTATGCATTCACTTATCTGTTAACATTTATTAAGCCTTTCTGTGTTCCACCAACTGTGTTAGATCTTGGAGATAACCAAGATAAACTTAGTTGCTACACACATGGAGACAAAGAAGTATCAGATATTTACAGTGATTAAAGCTGTGTTAAGGAAGCCAACAGACTATCTCATACACTCTCATAGTATTTTGCATTTCCTTAACATAGCTCTTGTTCTTATTTGACTCCACGAGTGCAGGGAGCATTCCTACCCCAACGAGTATACTTCCTCTTCTCTGATGATTTTCACTTCCATTCCACCCTACTACATGCTCACTCCATGCATATCATGGAGCTTTTCTTCACCTAAAGCCTCTTCACCTTCAAAAATGCTAATTTAAATAATCCACTCTTTAATCACAATTGATATTTCCAACTTCCTTATTTAACTAATTGTACTGGGATTGTACTTAAACACTATTGTGATTTCTAGTCCATTTATCCCTGTACTTTCTTCCCATTTGTCAGACTTCTCCTGTCCACTTCCCCTTCTATACTCTTAATTTCTACAACCCATCATTTTAATTTTCCTGTTGCCAATATCCCAAATTCCCTTCCCCTTGTTTGACAAAACACCAAACTAGGATGAACCCAATTACCTATTTCTTTATTTCTTTAGGTGACCGCTAGAGCACTGTAAGAAGAATCCAAAACAGGGTATATGGATTTCATTATAAATTTATAATCATCAAATTCAAATGTATCCCAAGTATGCCAGAAATCTGATCTCATTTTCTAGTTCAGCTTGTTCTTCCACTACACACTAGTCCATTCCTTTTCTACTCTCCTTAAATATCTGACCTGTCTCCACCCTTACACTCTCAGCTCTCAGCAGAAAACTTCTAAAGAGGTAATAGAAGCCACCATCTGGAGATGAGTCAACTTCTCTGTACTATATTTCCAAATGTAATTCTAGTTGCACCCATTCTGTCTTCCATCTTTCTTCTTTTAGTCACTGGAGAAAAAGAAGCTTAAAATTTCAAAAGATAATGGGTATTTAGTGAAGGAAGAATCTGGAGGAGAAGAATTGGAAAACCTTTGACTTTAGGTAAAGATTAAGATGGTAGAATTTAAAGCTCTCGTTTTAAATTAGAGATGAGCAAATCCATTATTGAACCTAAGGGGTTACAACTACATAGTTTCTTCTGTGATGTTTTCATGGCACCTCACCCCACCTATTCCTTCTTTCTCCTTTATCGCTGTGACTGTTTACAAGCTTATCTCCCTAGCCTCCTGCATCTCCCTATTGAGGAGAGGGCCTGATTGAGAAAGAATGACAATCCTTATAGTGACTCAAGCCCTTAGCAAGTACAACTTATGAAGCCAGGTTTTATGAGTGAGGTAAAGCTGTAAAGGCCGTGGGAGGAGTCAAGCAAAATGATGCAGTTTGAGAAAATAGATTTAAAAAAAAATCCTAACTGTCCCCCCCAAAAATACCCAACAGTGCAATAAGAGAGAAATAAGTGGGGAAACAAGGAAATAAGTTGAATCATATATTAACAATTATTAAAGGTAAAGGCTTCAATTGTAGAAAGTTAGTGGATTCAAATGCTTGGTCTCTCAGGAACAAAACATTGTCCTCTATTCCAGTACGAGGGTTCCTCCCCTTCTGCAGTGAAAGACCCATACAGATAATTGCCTCAACTCTCCACACATGATTTCAAACATTGGAATCAGTTTCAAGAAATCTCATAGGTCTCATTTATTCTCTGGTTGTATGAATGACTTTATAGATGGTCTCCCCATAGGCCCAGGAGACACATGAAAGGTAGATATTTGATGATTTATAGATATCTGTGGTGGTAAATGTGTTTTAATTTTTTATTGCCTTTATTCTTTCTTACCTTTGACTGAATCAGATGGGAAAACTCTAGTTGAGGGGAGCAGCCCTCTTTTATGTTCTGCTATTTGGGAATGGGTGCACATGGGTACATGTGCAGGTGTATGTATGTGCTGGGGGAACAGGTCTGGTTACCTCTTCCTACCACATTTCTCCCACCATCCCCTCACTTTCAGGGTTTCTTCTATAAGACAGTTGGTCAATGTTAAAATATAGAGTTAGCAAAGACACAATATTAAGAACTATTAGGTCTACTTAAAAGTGAATTATAGTCACTAAAGGCTGATAAGATTTATAATTGGAAAAGGCATCATCATAGAGAAACAAGAGAAATAATGAAAAAAAAGTGGAAACCCTGGAGAAGTATTAAAATAAGACAAAATGGCACCCTAATTGGTGAGTGTTCTTTGAAAAGAATTGAAATCCAGATCAGGTCTAATGAAGGCTCAGAGGCATCAAATTCTAAAAGGATTGATGTAGTGCTGGAGCACTTGGGTTGCTCAGTCGGTTAAGCATCTGACTCTTGATTTTGGCTCAGGTCATGATCTCAGAGTCATGAGATGGAGCCCCCTTCCTTGGGCTCCATGCTGGACGTAGAGCCTGCTTAAGATTCTCTCTTTCTCTCTCTCTCTGCCCCTACCCCCACTCTCTCTCTAAAAAAAAAAAAAAATTGATGTAGTGCCGGTTTTTATTATTCATGAAAGAAAGAGTGGTGTATTATAAATAGAGTATTTATGTTACAGGATTTTTGTTCCCTTAAAGCTTGTGGTTCTTCGTCATGCCACTTTGAAGAATGAAGAGGTAGGTCAGACGAAGAGTGGTGGGCAGCAAAGCAAAGTTTATTAAGCAATAGTACAAAGCTCCCAGAGAGGAAAGGGACCGAAGAGGATTGCTGTTTTGCCGTTCAAATCTAGGGGTTTTTATAAGCTCTTTCAATGAACTATCTTAAGCACTCAGAGAATGGGCCCCCTGTGGATTGGCTGCTAAGGTATTCCAATCAGGGCTTTGATCATGCACCTGTCTACTTATTGGGTTATTGTTCACATGTTGATGGTCTTTTTGGGCTGACATCTGGAGACTAACTGCCTCAACTTGTGATAGAAGCCAATGTTTTATGGTTAAATGTTGTGTTTCAGGATGTTTTGCAAAAGTCACTTCTGCAGAGGCTGCTAGACAGGATGTTACTGTGGTCTTGTCTAAGCTGTAGAACAGAATGTTAGTGTAATTTTGTCTTAGCTGTCCTGGTTTTTTTGCTGTCTTGCTGGGGACCCTGGCCCTGACTACCTAAGTGTCCAATTAACCTCTAACATTTATTTGAATTATAAATGATGACACTTTGTAATGCTTGATTTTATTTTATTTTTTAAAGATTTATTGATTTACTTGGGGGGGCAGGGAGGGAGAGAGAGGGAGAGGAAGAGAATCTCAAGCAGGATCTCTGCTGCGTGCAGAGCCCCTGCACAGGGCTTGATCCCACGACCCTGAGATCATGACCTGAGCCAAACTGACTATGCCACCCCGGGGCCCCTGCTTGATTTTATTTTTAACTGATTTTAGCTTTTCCCTGTATTATCAACATTTTGAATTCTGTAAATTTTGTTCTCTGTCAATAAATCCATAATCAGTGTTAAAAGATTTTTCATATACACAAAATTAATCATATAGTAAGTAATGAATCATTTTAAAAACAACGTGAGTACAGTTTAAAAACTAAAAAAAAAAATACAGAGTTGAATTCAACGGAGACAGGTAAATTTCAGATGCCAAAATAAAAAGGGGTGGAGTGGTGGAGATCAAACAAAGCAATAAGCAGGTGCCAATACCAACATGACTTACGGGATTTGGAAAGTGGAGTTAGAATTTTAATTCTCATTTGGGTAAAAGAGATAGGGCCGAGGAAGAAGGTGAGGTTGGTAGTGAGAACTGACTTATTCTCTAAAACGCACAATTTCTAAAAACAGCCTGCTACTATCTCTTCCTTGTGTCCAGGAGAGACCTCATGCATATTGTGTAGGATAAATCAGTGACCATTACTGAGTAGATTTTTTCTTTCCAGAGAAAAGGAAACTAGTCCAATTATATGGTCCTCATAGCAAGGGTAGATCTCAGTGTAAGGCCATATTTGTCCCATGAGAAAACCATTAAGTCCTTTCTTCCTTCCTTCTTCCCCCATCCCTCCCTCCTTTCATTCTTATCATTTTTTTCATTATTTTGCTCTTTTTCAGAATAGCACATATCCCTGACTGATGATAATTAAATCAATTCCTGTATGGCACAAGCTTGAACATAATTTTTGATTAAAATCAAATGTGGAGATAGTGACGTTTTATACCTAGCAGCTTAAGGAATAGCAGGAGTGGCCCCAGCAGAAGATTCAAAATCAGAAGGAAATTAATATAAAAATTGGTACAGGATTTATAAAAACGCTGGTGTATGGATATTTCCATAATTCAAGTTCTGTGAGATTCTCTCTCTCTCTCTTTCACACACACACACACACACACTCAAGACAGTTGTTTTGCTTACAGGTAAAAACTACATATACCATAAGAAGAACTACTATAGAGAGAGTTACCAAATTTTGAAAATAGGAGAACTTTTACCACAAGAACCAGAAATATGAGAACAATTAGAAATACCTTAAACATTATGCCAGTGTAGATTACAGGGAGCTTCCTGTGACTCCACCCACTAGGAACCAATCCTCCACCCACCAGATTAGGCTCCTGTATACTCATTTATGGAGGTGTTACATGCTGTGGAAAGTGGGGGTGAGCTCTAGCAGTGTGGCTATGAACTTTGGCCAGAGTAAATCCAGAGTTTACTTAAGAAAACTGGCTAGATTTGTGGATGATTTTACTGTGGTACAGTCAGGTGACCCTGAAGTGATGGTCACAGTGATCAATGAAACAAAATCTTCACACTCTCTGTTCATGTTTTTGGTGGTTGACAATAGACGGAAAGCTACTGTAGCAGGTGGAATTCCCATATACTGTCTTAGAAGAGAGGTTGGTTTCTCTGACAAAGAAATGGTTACAAGTGAGTATTAGAGGGTTCAGTTAAGCGTCTCTTTCCAGTTGACTAGTTTTATGAAACATAGTTCTTTTGTAATTTTTTGCAGCAGATGATATTAATGAACCTGGTGCTAGCAAACAATGGAGCTTTTGTAGCCCTCTTGTTATGAGATATTTCTTGGAATGGGTATTGTTGGAGTGATATAATGAGGAATGATTGATGGAGAATGTGTTAACATAATATAAACACACACACAAATGTCTTCTCATACTTTAAAACTGATGGATGCAGAAACACCAAAAAAGTCAGATTGCTATGTTGAAAGTATCTGCAAAAAATGTAGTACGTCAGGCAGAATTCCTGCCAGAGCATCAGTGTGACGGTAAAGTCTGCCCAATGAATAGTTCAGGCCACACAGCAATGAGTAAAAGAAATTGGTGTTATAAAACCGGTAAGTCAGACATTATTTACTGTTTTCTGAGAGATTGTGAAATACAGTCACACACTCACCTTGGAAGGAAAGATTATTTCACTTTAATTTTGAACATTTAAAATTTCCAGAGTTAAAGCTATCAGGAAGATAGTATTGGATACTGAGGATAACCAAATGAAACTTTCTAGAGGTCATTCCACATGAAGCCTTTAATGTCATTTTACAGGAGGTTCTTAGAAGTATTATTTTGAATTGCTACAAAAGATATGATGGTTGAAATCTGACTGCACTTAAAAATATAAATTGTAAGATTGATGTGTTTGAAACTCTTCATGGGTCAGCACTACTTTAAAGAGGACAATTGCTGGCAATTTGTATGGTCACATTTGATTCATTAGAATTCACTGTGAAGTCTGATCTTATTACAGTAGCTATAAATGGGATAAGAGGTAAAAGTTTTGTGTTCCATTATGAGGTTTCTATTTATACAACTAATGAAATTGATGAAGTCATTCATGTAAGTAGAAAACAGCTTGAGCATGGTGCCCTGACAGATAAAGCTTTATATATTGTTATTCACAAAGATTTTGTTTTCACTATGAGAGGTCACAGTTGAGGTTCTTGAATAAAATGGGTCATCTCCTATAGTGGTGTTCTCCAGTAGAACTCTCTTTGAGGATTCAAATTTCCATATTTGCATTGTCCATTATGATACCACCAGCCACTTGTAGGTCCTGAATTCTTGAAATGTGAATATTGGAGAAACTGAATTTTTAATTTAATTTATGTTTAAGTTTGAATTTAAATAGACACATGTAATCAATGATTACATTATCGGGCAGTACATGTCTACAGCATTGATCTACATTGAAAGTTTAGATTAATGAATGCAGGGATTCCAGCTTTGTCTGCTCTTGCATATGTGGCAATATGATTAATTACCAAAAACAATCCTAAGGATGGTGAAATAGGAGGTTATCATTTGTTTACAGAATTAATGGAAGTTGAAGTTTAAAATGAGGTGATATGGATTTTAAAATAGCTGACATCCATAAGGGAATAGCTGAAATGCAACCCAATATTAAATTTCCAGGGGCATCAATAAAAATTTAATGGAGGCCATTTAACAAGCCTCAGTAGTAAAGGAGAAGATACAACAGGTAATGAACAAACAATTCAAAGCCTCGGGCATCTAAAAAGTAAAACAGACCTGTTGTGAAAACTGTCCAGATTCCATTAACAAAAATGATCCAAGGTTTTTGGACCAGGGAGATATAATTTTTAAAACTTTAAAAATGTTATTTATTTATTTATTTTTAAGACTTTATTTATTTGACAGAGACACAGCGAGAGAGGGAACACAGCAGGGGGAGTGGGAGAGGGAGAAGCAGGCTTCCCACTGAGCAGGGAGCCCGATGTGGGGCTCGATCCCAGGACCCTGGGATCACAACCCGAGCCGAAGGCAGACGCTTAATGACAGAGCCACCCAGGCACCCCAAAACTTTAAAAATTTAAAAAAGAGAATAACTATTGCTCAGTTGGATGGAGAAACATTTTCTGTACTTGCATCCCCATATAGTGCCATGCCTGAAGTAAGAGACTTCTTTTCTGATGTCTACGAAGATAATGAGGGGCTGTAATTAGAATCTGAGGCAGTCTCCATTGACACAATAACTGGCACCAGAGACTGGAGCACTGACAGAGCTGTATCCACACATGATTGCAGTACTGTTTTCCAAGTGCCAGTGGGGTCAATGAAAGAATAAATATCCCACTGTCCTGCGCTCAGAAATTTACCAAGAAATCAAGGTGAAAGATTGTGGATGTTATCTGGCTGATGATAGAATGAAGCATTATTGTAAAGTAATTGCCGTAACTCTTGTCAAAACTCTAAATGATAGAAGCAGGATGGTAATAGAAGAGGCAGTTTCTCAGTTATCATTAGCTCTTCTTTCTCGTGATTTCTTAAATAGTGATAGGGTAGAATTCACCACACCAACAAAAATTTCAACATTTCAGGAGTACTTTCTAGTGTGCGGGTTTATACACAAAATAAATATGTACAAGTATTTTATTAAAAGTGAAATAGATGGAATTTAAAAAAGAAACAAAAGGAAAGACCTGGGCAGTGTGAAAATAGAACAGGAATATTTGGAACATAGTGATGAATTTCTATAAATGAAAAATAATTATTTAATTAAAAATAAACAATGGGTGGTTTAGAGAGCAGAGTAAATAACTGAAAAAAGTGTTAACAAATTGTACAATAGGTCTAAGGAAATTTCTGGGAGAAAATAAAGGGATGGAAAAACATGAAAGATAGGTCAAGAGAAAAGATAGGTTAACAACCCAAATTTTCTTTGAAATGATGTGTCCTCATCTACTGTCCAACACTATTTTCTTAGATGCAAGCCAGAAGGAAAAATGATCTAATAAATCAACATTTCAAAACAGACATCAGTAGAAAAAACAAGTGACAAAATTAGACCCTTAAGGAACCAAATATAGTAATGATCAGAAATATATTGTAAAACAATTTATGAATGAATGTTTAAGGAAATAAAAGTAGGAAACCACAAAAATAAGTAAGCGATAAGATTTAAAATAGCAAAGCAAGTCTGAAGAACAAACCAAAAATTAAAAAAATATATAATCACTGAAACTGCAAGATAGAATTGAATAAATTATTAAGGATTCAGCAAAGAGAAGGAAAGTGGAAAAGACAAGTTAGGACATGTGGATAGTAGAATGAGAAAGGGTTGCATACATCTAATCAGAGTTCCCAAAGGGTAGAAATGCAAGAGTGGGAAGAAGTAATATTTGAAGAGATAGTTGCTGATTATTCCCAGATTGAGGAGATATGAATTCTCAGGTTCAGAAAGTATCTCAATTCCCATAAGGATAAAAAAATAAATCTAATTCAAGACATATTTAGCAAACTGTAAAACTCCAAAGGTAAAGAGAAGGTATCAAAACACCTGGAAAGACAGCCTACCTATGCAATGTCAGCTTGATTCACTGGAGGACTCTCAAAAGCAATAATAAAAAACCAGAAGACGATTAAGTAATACTTTAATAAGGCTTAGGGAAAAGAACTATCAACATAGAATCATATACTCAGAAAACTATTTCTCAAGATCGAGGAACATTTCTTCAAGCAAATAAAAAATGGAGTTAATTACAAGTACTTTCTTAAGAGAAAATATTACAGAAAGAAGAAAAAATCTATCTCAGACTAAACAAAGTCTAAGATGCAATTTTAAAACATGTGGGTTGGCCACAAATTATCAACCATAATAATGTCTAATTTGTGGCATTAGTAAACAACTAAATAAAACTTGTTTCTGGACAAAAGTATTACATTAGATAGGAACTGTGCTATAGGAGTTAAAGCCCTACATGTTAGGTGTATGTTAAAAAGAAGGTAGGCACTGATTAATTTTGATCTTGTTAAGTTAAATGTGCATGTTACTTTGTAGAATACCCATTAACAATAAAAATAGAGTAACATTCAAGTCAGTACTGGAGGGAAAAATATGATTTAAGAAATGCCACGAGAAAGCAGGAAGACAGGGAAGAAATGAAGATTAAATGTATCAGTATTTATATCGGTAAATACAAAATACAAAAATTAAGGTTAAATATATCAGTACAAGTAAATGTGAGTGGATTAACCTCCCCTTCACTCCCACACACAGAGCTAAAACATAAACAATTGGCTATATGTTACCTACAGTAGATCATTATAAACCTGGAGGTCACAGGTTTATTTTAAAGATGGTCATGTAAAGTCAGATATTTCCCTTTTTCTTCTCCCATAAACCATTTGAAACAATAAGGAGAATAAAAACTAAAACTACAAATACCAGTTTGTTCATTTCTTTTAAGTTAGGTAGCAACAAAGACCTTAAGTTCCCAAAGTGGAGAGAGGGTTGGCAAAGCAGTAGTCAGACCAGGAGTAGGAAGCAGGACCTTCCATCAGCCAACCTCAGAAAGTTATGAAAGCCAATCCTATCCTAAATCCCTTGTTGGCTGCAATTGAAATGTGCTACCCAAACTGTTTTATGACTTCCTTGGATTCTCTTCCAAGAGTTAGAGGAGTCAAGGCTAAACCAGGAACCATATGATGAAGAAGTCACATTGGGCAGAAGCCCCAGTGGGAAAGCAAGTATTATAAAAATTCTATATTGTCTATATCCATTGGGGTCATAAGGAAAATTCTTGCTAGCCTCAAACCCTTGCCTCTCCATTCTCTCAGTGCAGGACTGGCTAGATAATTTTTAAGGTCCAATGCAAAATGAAAATGTGGAACTTTTTGTTTGGAATTATTAAAAATTGTATTAAAAAATTTAAAAATACTCTGCTTGGTGACAGAGTATTAAAGCAAGCACAGAGACTTTCTATGCAAAGGATGTTGTGCTACCATACATGTTGTATGTCTGTGAAACCTTGCCTCAATGGAACTCTTTCCCAGAAAAAACTCACCTCCTTAAAATATGAAATAAAGAAGAGTCAACAGAGGGTTTAATTGGAGATACTACCACAAAATGGAAGGAAGGGAACAGGAAAACAAATTCATAAAAGCAAAACCTTCATCAGAAATTGTTGTTATGAAACACTAGAAAACTGTCAAGCTTTCACCACGAAAAACATAAAAAAGAAAACTGCCACTCTGGAAGAGTATGGGAAGAAATGGTGAGGCACTGGATAATGGAAACCAAATTGGCAGAGTGAATGAAAACAGTAAAATAATATCATCATGTGAATCAGTGGTTCTCAAGCCTGGCTGTCTATTAGAACCACCTGTGGAACTCTTAAGTCCTACCAGTGCCCCAAATCCATGTCTGTGGGTTTTTTTTTTTAATAGTCTGGGCTGGAGCCCAGTCATTGGTATGTTTCAAAATCTGCACAGGTGACTTTAAAGGGCAGCCAATGTTGAGAGGCACAACATAACTGAAGGAAAAATTAGAAGGCAGGGAAGGCGATGATCTAATAAAAAAACAGTAGGAGGCAAAGGAGAAAGAAAATGGGAACTGCTGTCAATGCACCAATTTCCTTATTTTATTAGCTGAAGATAACAACTGTAAGCCTATAAACCAATTAATGTATATATAACTATATCAGCACAAATGCAAAAACTAAGAAATATATTAAGGTATTAAAAGTACCTAAAATAAGTTGGAGAAGGAAATGGAGGGGGGTACAGATAAAATATATTAATAATTTTCAGAAGGAAATTTAGAAATATATCACCCCAAATGAACACGGTAAGTTTAATACATAAAGTTATATAGGTAACAAGTAGAAAAGAATATAACACTTCTCAGTTTTCAGGAGAAACATATACCAAAAACTAAGAAAACAGACAATAGGATGAATAATTAAGATATGCAAACAGAGAAGATTTAATAAGACTTAGACCACCATACTAAATAAGTGATTAAAAAGTTAAATATAAAAGGATGGATAAAGAAAATCTAGGCAACTACAAACAAAAAAAAAATATTTTCAATAACAGCTAAAAGATAATGTAGGTAAGAATAATTTAACATAAAATGCACAATTTATCTGAAGAATTATAAAAAGCTCTTCAAGAGACACACATACCCATAAAGTCTAGAATATTTGAAAAAATGGAAATGTACTACCATGCTCTAGATTACAAAGATGCAATTCGTGAAGATGCTAATTCTCCCTGAGTTAATAAATAACCTAAATAGTAAAATGCTAGTAAGAAATATCAATAGGGGGCGCCTGGGTGGCTCAGTCGTTAAGCGTCTGCCTTCGGCTCAGGTCATGATCCCAGGGTCCTGGGATGGAGCCCCACATCGGGCTCCCTGCTCGGCAAGAAGCCTGCTTCTCCCTCTCCCATTCCCCCTGCTTGTGTTCCTGCTCTTGCTATCTCTCTCTGTCAAATAAATAAATAAAATCTTAAAAAAAAAAAGAAATATCAATAGGTCTGTGCTCATTTATGATAAATGGAACCTCCTTTTGCCCATCACAGCCACTGGTCACATACCCATTCTCTTCACCTCCACCCCTAAACCCCAAGGATAAAAAATACCCAGAGATCCAATGTTTTAAAATACAGACATTTTGGGGCACCTGGGTGGCTCAGTCAGTTAAGCGTTTGACTCTTGATTTTGGCTCAGGTCATGATCTCAGGGTTGTGAGATCGAGCCCCACGATGGGCTCTGCTCTGAGTGGGGAGCCTGCTAAAGATTCTCTCTCTCTCTCTCTGCCCCTCCCCCCCAAAATAAAGCTCACTGGTGTTCATTATTAAAAAACATACATTTTATGAAGCCACTATCATCTGAAAAAAAACCATAAAAGACTAAATAATAAGCAATATTGAATAACCACAAGTTTACTTCTTTACCTTCAACCCCTAGACTAGGAAGGCTAGGGCATTTTATGCCATTCTTTACTGAAGTTGCATCAGGTCTCTGTAGAAAGCATCTATAAGCAATAAATGCGCCTCACATAAACCTCATTGGCTATGATACTGCCACTGTGCAAAGCTTTGTACAAAGCATCTAAAAGCAAGTAAAATACAGTGGCTAATTGAACATAATAAAAAAATAAAAATAAAAGCAAGTAAAAATACTAAGATAATTCAAATATGGAAATGTAGGCAAATTTTTTTGAAAAGTAAGTAAATATTTTAATACATTTATAGCTAACATACTATTTCATGTGCTAGTTTATAAAAATTTTGTGTGAGGCCCTAGGAATCAGCAGACCTTTTTGTAAGAGGACTAAAGGAAAAAAATGAAAGACAATGATAATGTTTCATTTCATATATTGTATTCCTTGAGTTGATTTTCTATAGTCCAAAAGTGTTTAGCTTAACTTAAAGTTTTCTTCCATATGTTAGGTTTACATTGATTTTCCTTATTGTTTATATTGTTTGTTTCATTTATTCATGTATACATTCAAACATTTGAAGTGAGTATTTTTATGGTTGCTCCTGTGCTAAATCTTAATAGAGTAGGGGTAGTAAAAGAAAAAAAACATTTCTCTACTCAACAATACTTCTGAAACTAACTACCTGGAGTTAGTGCAGACTCCACAGGTTAAAGCTAAGAGCTCCACAAGATTGTCCCCCCCCACTTCTGAAACCATTTGAAAGTTCAGACCTCTGGTACTTCTACCAGCTGACTATAAATCAGGGGTTCCCACACCCCCCTTCTTGGGTTTGATAATTTGCTGGAACAGTTCACAGAACTCAAGAAAGTACTTTACTATTACCCACTTATTAAAAAGGATATAACCTAGGAGCAACCAAATGGAAGAGAAGTATAGAGCAAGCTGTGGGGAAGGGGCATGGGGTTTCTATGTCGTCTCCTGGCATGGCACCTTCTTAGCACTTCCATATATCCACCTACCCAGAAGCTCTCCAAACCACTTAATTTAGGATTTTTATAGAGGTTGCATTATATAGGCATGATTAAATGATTGGCTATTGGTAATTAAGTAAATCTCTAGCCCCTCTCCTTTCCCTGGAGCTAAAGAGTTGGGGTTGAAAGTTCCAAACTTCTAATCACACAGTTGGTTCCTTTGGCAACCAGTCTCCATTTTGCAAGAATCACCTCATTAGCATAAATTCAGGTATCATTAAGCAGGGCTTATCGTAAATAACAAAAATGTCCCTCTCATCCTTATCACTCAGGAAATTCTAAGGGTTTTGGGAGCTTTTGCCATGAACAGGGGGCAGAGACCAAATATATATTTCTTACTATGTCACAGATTGTTAAAAAAAATAAACACAAGAAGGCATGGCTTGGATATTAAAGGAACATATAATTTAATGGCAAAAGATGGGATGGAAGGATAGATGACCTACATGAAACTATTGGAAACAATTTAGAATCTAGAAGGAGCTTAGTCTTTAAATTAATATATACATACATTAAAATTTATGTGTCAAAGTTAATTTATTTACTTTAAAGCTATATTTAGGGGCACATGGCTGGCTCAATCAGTAGAGCATGTGACTCTTGATCTTGGGGTCATGAGTTCAAGCACCATGTTGGGTGTAGAGATTACTTAAAAATAAAATCTTTAAAAATAAAAAATAAAGTTATATTTAATACAGTCCTTAAAAAACATGCTAAAAGTTTTTTTTTTTTTCTGATACTGAAAAGTTAATCAGTAAATTTGACTGCCTTTTTTTAGTACCTAAAATGCAATCTGTTAGTTTGTGGGTGGAACTTGTTATTATTTTATTGTGTCATGCACTGACCAGCTGCTAATTTATATTAAGCCAGGTATATTTGTTTAAAAAGAGCAAATTAGTAAAAAAATGATCAGAAATATTCCCTACTTGTTCCAGTGAAATTCTATCTTAGTCTTTCTGTTAATTGCCCCCTGGCTTTGTACACACCGACAGATGGATTCCATGGCCGAAAGGAAAAATTCACTCATTCTAAAGGCAATTTTAGTAGAAATTCTCAAAGAAAAAAAGGCATAAAAGTAGTATTTTAAGGCAAAATCATATGACATGTATACATTGCTCTTTGTGAGTCAAACATAAATATTTAAAGAGTGTATAGATAGAAATGAATACAAAGCACTTGGTATTAAGTAGGAAAAGACAAATTTTTAAATTGATAACTTATGTATAATTCTCTGCTTTTTAGCTATTTTATATTCTCTTGGCTCTTAGGTTTGTTATTCTATTAAAAATATAGTTGGTTTGAGCTACATATTTTTATCAGGTTTCTTGTTCTGTGTTTGAGGAAAAGGGTATCCTTTGTGCAATCCAACATTTTTACTTTAAAGGATGACTAATCATGTCCTCTTCTTGTTCACACGTTTCACTAGGCGGATGAAATGTTTTGCAAATTTAGAACATATGCACCATCTGGTTTTGGTGTGCATAATTCATACACTGAAAGGCAGTGGAGTTACATGATTAAAGGGAACAAATTTGGAGCCAGATAGATCTTCATTTGTCACAGGCTGTGTGAATATGGGTGAATTATTGACCATGTTGGTCTTTAGTTTCCTCATCTGTAAAATCAGGACACCAATGCTTATTTACAAAGTTGTGATATGGATTAAATGAAATAAGTATAGCAAGGTGTTAACTTAAAAACATGACATACATCTTTTAGAATTGAACATAAACTAGCACTTGGCAAAGTTTTTACTTATGTGTAAAGAAAATATAATCATTAATTCTGTTAAAAAATAAAGATGACAGTTTAGGTGATAGAAACAAACTTTATTTAAAATTTCATGAAGCTGGTAATCTCCTTCTGAAGAAGTGCAAAATGAGGCCATTGGCAAGAAGCTGTTATAGGATAAAGAATAAAGAACAAGGAAGAGAAAAACAGGAAAATAACTGATTGACTGGGGCCACACAGTCAACCTTGTTTGTGATGTGGCATCCTGAGAGGAGTGGCTTCCTCTTAGGCCTAGAAAGTTATTTCAACAAATCAAAATCTGTCCTTATGGAAAGAGAATTTTTTTCCTAGTCTAAATCTCTCATGACTTGTTACTAGTTCATATAATGACCAGTAAAGGAACAAGTGCTGTGGGATACATGGGGAATGGCAATTTGATTTTGGAGACAAAGATCTAAGGAAATACAGAGGCATTTAAACTAAAAATGAAAAATTGTTTGAAAAATGTATTTACTTTACCAAATATTTGACGATGTAGACACCACACTAATAGAAAGTCCTTATATTCTGCCCTTTTAAACTGTAGAAGCCAGAAATGGAACTCTCTAAGAGTAAAAAATGATTAAGTTCAATGTTCAGAAAATTTTGTAGTTTTGTGTGTTTATTTTAAAGGGATTATTTTCATATAATGAATTTCTGTTCCCGTTTTGAGATGTGCTTGTGGTCCCAGGGCCCTCTTTCTAATTTGGGGTTCTGGATAAGTCAGTGATTATGCCCATCACTTCAATTATTAAGGACCCTTCTTTCCTGAAGAACATAACAGTACTACTTATTTGAGGGCCATCTTTTGTATGTTTTTGTTTTTGTTTATTTATTTATGCTTAAAAATTTTATTTATTTATTAGAGAGAGTGCAAGCAAGCATGAACAGAGGGAGAGGCAGAGGGAGAAGGAGAAGCAGGCTCCGTGCTGAGCATGGAGCCCAATGTGGGACTCACTCCCAGGACCCTGGGATCGTGACTGGAACCGGAGGCCTGTGGCTTAATGGCTGAGCCACCCAGGTGCCCCATCTTCTGTATGTTAAATGATTCTTCCTACCATGATCTTCATAGATCTCCCAGACAAAATATCCCTGTAGGCTGCATGAAACGTATAAATTGGGCTGGGCAAAAGACACTGAGTGATTTCCTCAGGATTTGCAGCTATGTTATTAGCTATAGCTATGTAGACCAGCACCAGCTCATAATATACAATGTAAGCCACATACATAATTTCAAATTTTCTAGCAGCCATATTTTTAAAACTAAAAACAAACAATTAGAATTAATTTTAATAATATATTTTATTTAACATATCTAAAATATCATTTCAACATGTATTAATATAAAAAGTGTATTGAGGTATCTTTATTCTTTTTTCATATGACATTGTCAAACTCCGGTGTGTATTTTATATTCATATTGTAAGTCAACTCGAACTAGCCACAGTTCAAGTGCTAAAGAGCCTCTTGTGGTGATTGCCTTCCATATTGGTATGACCAGTCTGACTTAAGGAAAAATGTGTTGTTGGGTTTTTTTTTTAAGATTTTTATTTATTTGACAGAGAGAGACACAGCAAGAGAGGGAACACAAGCAGGGGGAGTGGGAGAGGGAGAAGCAGGCTTCCCACTGAGCAGGGAGCCCGATGTGGGGCTCGATCCCAGGACCCTGGGATCATGACCTGAGCCCAAGGCAGACTCTTCACAGGACTGAGCCACCCAGGTGCGCTAGGAAAATGTGGTTTCACAGGAAAAGATATTCTCATTCTGAAACTCATGGTTGGTGATGACTCTTATTTTCAAACAACTTTCCAAAATATACAAACTGGGCAAAGGATACTTAATCTAGCACATAATACTTTAGCTCCTTAAAATTCAAATTTGACCACCTAGAGATTCATAGCATTAGGACCAGTTATCAAATATCAATGTAATTTCCAATTGAAATTTATCAGAAAGGAAAATTGATAACCTAGGCTGGAGAAGACTCCAGAAAGGAGCATAGCTGTCTTTAAATATCTTAGGAAGTCTCAGAAGACAACCAACATGAATGCTCTTTGTTCAAAAGAAATTAATATTTTCATTTTTTTAAAGATTGTATTTATTTATTTGAGAGAGAGAGAGCACAGAGGGAGAGGGAGAAGCAGACTCCTTGCTGAGCACAGAGCCAGCCACATGGGGCTCAGTCCCAGGACCCTGAGATCTTGACCTGAGCCAAAGGCAGACACTTAACTGACTGAGCCGCCCAGGTGCCCCTAAAAGAAACTAATATTTTAAATGTGTATTGAGAACTCCTTTGCTTTCATTTAAATCTAATGGCAGAATCTTACAGTCTGCTGACAATTGACTTCTATTTCCATCATGAGGGGAAGTTCTCAAAGTACCCAATTCCCTCATTCTGTAATTGTAATTCTTGTGTCTCAATCTTCTTCTGGAAAAAGCCCCCCACCTAAATGTTAGGAAGTCATTAAGAATTCATCTCTATTCGATCTTTCAAATCTCTGCCAAGATTGCCAACAGAGTGCCAAATGGCTCTTAGCTGTTTGTAGATCTGAGCTGAGCTGAACAGGCAGGCTTACACTAAGTCTTTATTTCACTCAGATTCTGAGTGATCTGACTTCCCATCAGATTTAATTTTGATGGCTTTTATTGGCTTCATTAGTGAAAACAGTGGGAAAAATGAATAATAACTATGAAAAATGTCTATAGTGGAATCATATTACTATTAACATGGATATTTCATTTCTCAATGGTGGTCCTTGTCACAATTTGCAACTTAGTGTCAGCTGGGCATTGAATTTTTCAACAAATACATTTCCCTCTTTTGTGTGAAATTGTACAATTAGAATTATATGGGAGCATATAACATTAAATAGGACAATTTGGGGTAGTTTTATTACTTCATCATTAAGAAGGTGTGTGACATCAGGGAGAGGAAAATTGGACATAGTTTGTGTTTTAGCACAATATAGACAATTGATATTAAAATATACTAAGGGATGCTTTTCATTATAGGCAATCTGTGTTTTCCAGGGTTTTGAAGAATTATACCTATGAACATGTGTTATTCAAAATATTACTCTGAAATCGTTCCTTCTGTCCTGTAAAAACAGGTCATTACAGTCAAGCAGTATTTGCCCTGTGAATTTATCAAGCCACATGCACCTTAATGACTGATGACCTAAAGGTAAGTGACAGTTCACCTTGTGGAGCTATTTAGAGAAAAAAAGACACAGCTTACTACAAGCATTACCTAATCTCCTTTTAATTTCTGTTAAGTCTCAGCATGAAAATAACTTGAATAAATGCCCAAAGGGTCATAGTTAGAGATGACATATGCTAAACATTTTTACATTTGAGGACTATGGAAAGGAATACAATCTCCAGATAACTATGAAGATATCTTGTATATTAGGAGAGTATCTTTCATTGAACATTTATATGCTTCTTTTGAATGGCCCTTTTCATTTTATACGTCAAAATAAAAGAAATGAAATATTTCTCTTCATCATATTATATCCTAGAAATTGGATATTAAGTGTTCTGAATATACTGAAGAAGAGATTTGAAAAATGGAACAGCTAGTTTGAAGTTACCCTTTTTTGTGGTTCTTTATAAAAAGAGAAAAAATAAGTCATTGGATATAAAAGACAAAGCCATTTAAAACACTCAACCAAAAAATGGAAATAAAAACATGAATATGTATATATATATATGTGTATATATATGGGAAAAGTCTATGTATATGTTATATATATTTTTATACATATATGTATGCGTATGTATGTATATGTATACGTATCTATATCTGTATCTGTATCTTTATCTGTATATGTATATTCCTCCCCTCCTCTAAAATAGCACAAATGATGCATCATGGCCCATGTTGAGCACTTTATATTTTGTAAGGTCACTTTTTATGTAGATTGCTTAGAAATTACTGTTTGCCTCTCTTGTGGGACTTCCATGAAATCAGCATTCAGCAAGCCCGGCTTCCTGGCAAACAACGAAACATTCAGCTCATATGTGAGGAAAGAGACCTCTCCAATGAGAAGGGAGGGCAGCGAGTGGGAAAAGTGGCAACTCTGTTACAAAGGAGCAAAGGACGGTGATTCATAAGGAGGGTGGGAGAACGCCGCCTGCCCCCATGCCTGCCACAGTATAGATTCCGCAACTGGCACTTACTTGGCAGATAATCCACCAGGGCACTGACCTTGGCAGCTTTACAGAGGTAACCTTTATGTGAAGAGGAACTGTTCTTCAACAATGTCTCCAATATGCTTGCCACAAAAGTTCTCTTTTTTTTTTCCTAAGAAAAAGGGGGACATGCATGGAAAAGCATATTTTATTTTTCCATTCCCCCTTTACCCCTGGTTGCAGAGGCAACTTTCATGGCTCATTGTGGAAAATTTCTTATATGCCCTATGTGTTCGTCATAGTCCTTAAGTTCGTGTAAATGACATTTAATTATAGGACACAATGACAGTGGCTTTTATTAGTTCACTGCATTTTCCTTTCAATTCAGGGCCATAGAATAACTAGTTCTCTCTAGTAACCTTTTGTGTGGTTAATTCCGTTAGGCAGTCTCATTCCCAATGGGGCAGCCTCTACCTAGAATGTTGCCTTCTGTCCTAGTGTCCCTTCTTTCACCCGCATGCCACATTATAAAAGCGGCCTTGATGGTGGCCTTCTTGCTTCCATTTATATGTCTATCAATTGCCTGTAACTTGTTATTCTCAGTACTCCTGTACTGACATTCGGAGGTGCCAAAATATATCTGGTACCTTGTGTTTGAGAAAGGAAGCCCTGTTTCAGGGAGCTGGAGGTAGCGTCATACCCTCGCAGTTAGAAGCATTAATGCAGTAGGAGAAAACAAAAATGAAAATCTAACCTTGTCTTTTGATGATTATGGAAATACCAGGAACAGTTCCAACACTGGAGGAAAAAAAATATTTGAAGAGTTTACATGCCTGTGCATTCATAGCATAGCAGGCTACCAGCTGAGACTGGTGGTGAGCCCATTCAGAAATTTCAAGTCGTAGTTCCTCTGGGAATAATGTGCTATTGTGTCTGCTAGCTCCAAGTCAGAAAGGGCCTTTTCCCTTACAGCTGGCATCAGGCTTCGTGATGAATCACTTGCCTCTTTATATTTTTGCTCTTCTTATTTTGTTGGAGATTACTGGCCATGATTGATGGATGGCTCCATGCAACTGGTAAAAGCAGAAAAGAGCTGCTCTAGAGTAAACAACAGGAAGAAAAAGGCAATATTATACTTCTGCCTTAGGTTTGCAGCTAAATTAGTCAGTTACATTTGCCCAGGAGGGGAAATTTAGTTTCCTATTTCGCCCTTCAGATATTATTGTCTTTACTCATCATGGCCAGATCACGCCATAAATCAAGGAAAATAGTTTCCAGTAAACTAGCAAATACCTTTAAGCTAGACTAAATACGACTCCATTTTGAAAGGGTGTTTTGACGTATAAAGCAAAATTATTATATATGTCTACTTTCTATGTATTCATATAACATCGTACACTTTTTATTTTTAGTATTTATCATAATTTTAGTCAGCTACTTAGTCATTTGCTTATCAACAGTCTTTCATCTAAATGAAGCCCTGAGAGAGTAGGGACAAAGCCATCTTGTTCATTACTTATCCCCATCACCGAGCACGTGTGAGGGGCTCAATAAACATTTCAAACCATTGGATGAATAACTAATACAGGGAATGTAAGGTCTCACCATATTATATATTTCGTCATGAAAAATCAGCCATGTTTATACATTTCTATGAAAATATGAGGAAAAGGAAAGCGTTATAAGAGAGGAAGAAACTGATACAGAAGTTTGGAGGAGGAGAAATTTACCTTAGTGACTCAAAGGAGGGGAGATTAGAATAGGCTACAAGGCAGGGAATGGTGTTTGAAGTGGGACTTGAAAATAGGACAGCAAAGTGAAAAGTGGAGGGGCTGAGAAGCATGGCTGGTTGATTTTAGGTAGAACAAATTGTTTGAAGCAGAGGGCTGATTTATGGACGTTGTTGGAAATCATGCTGGAAAAGAAATCCTAATCAGCTGATCCACAAGCTTGTCAAAAGCTCTGTATAACAAACCAGAGGATTAGATTCCGTGTAGTCAGAAAGGGAGCCGGTAAGGCTTTTCAGTGAAAAATACCATGATCAGAGTGAGGCATTGGGAAGATCAATCTGAGAGCAATAGGAAAGATTTGTGGTGTGAAGAGGGAAGTAAAGGGTCGAATTAGAATGCTTTAGTTAAATTGCAGGATGTAGATACAGAGTATGGTGATGGAGGAGCATTTGCATTTGGGAGAGTAATGACTTGGAGGTTTTAGAACATTAGTTAATTCGGAAGTAATGATGCTGCTACCAGAAACATGGAAAACCATGTGATGAACAAGTTTAGATGACAAGATGATGAATTTAGTCTTAATCATGTTAGTTAGAGGCACGATAGGCCATTTGTTTAGAAGTTTGACAATGCAGGGCGCCTGGGTGGCTCAGTTGGTTAAGTGACTGCCTTCGGCTCAGGTCATGATCCCAGGGTCCTGGGGTCGAGTCCCACATCGGGCTCCTTGCTCCGCGGGAAGCCTGCTTCTCCCTCTCCCACTCTCCCTGCTTGTGTTCCTGCTCTCGCTGTCTCTGTCTCTGTCAAATAAATAAATTAAAAAAAAAATCTTTAAAAAAAAAAAAAGAAGTTTGACAATGCAGTTGGCATTTCAGAGTTTAAAATCTTGGGAGAGCAATGCAAGATAATGGGTAATAACAACAGGAGGAGCAGTGGATGGATCCAGTGGATTGGAGGTGAAGGTCATTGGAGATAAAAAGATGAAGTTTTTTAGTGCTGAGTAGTCTAGGGATAAAAGGTAAGCTAGAAGAAAAGACAGATAAAGGAGAATTCCTTACTTGTCTCCCAGATCCTGGAATCTACTCTATTTATCCAAACTATGGCAGGAAATATAAATAAAATATAATCAAGCACTAAATATTTGCTGGGACTTCACCATACACAAAGAATGGTAATGGGCTCTGAAGGGATAGAAGAAAGCATAATTCATAATTTCCTCTCATAAGAAGTTTATAATCTAGTTAGCTAGTCAATCCAATTAAATATCATTTATTTAGTTACTGATTATTTATAAAAATGAAATAAGCACCTGTGTCGTCCTAGGTATAACTAGTCTTCTCTCCATTCAAAAGTCTGTTGTCCAGGCTATTCATTTCAGTTATTTCAACTACTCCTTTTAAAAATGTGGTGTCAAATCCTTTTTCCTACTCCCATTCTCCCTCTAATTTATCAATGTTGCCTTTAAAGTGTGATGTAAAAATTGTATGCAGAGGCAAGCTGATAAGCAAAGGTTAAAGTATGGCTATTATTTCCGGTGGTAGAATTCCTTAGATCAGGACATTATCTTTTTTATTAATACACGCAAAAACTGTTTTTTTTTTTTTGCCATTTTATGAAATTATATATATAACTTTTTTTTAATTATACATTTTATGGTCATTATGGAAAAATTAGGAAAAAAAGATAAAAAAAAAAATGTAACACAGAATTCCATACCCTCAAATTCCAGTTTTTAGATACAGAGGAGTCACTTTGCCATTGAACTCAGATATTTGTTAGCTTCTTTTTTTTTTTTTTTTTAAAGATTTTATTTATTTATTTATTTGAGAGAGAGAATGAGAGACAGAGAGCACGAGAGGGAGGAGGGTCAGAGGGAGAAGCAGACTCCCTGCCGAGCAGGGAGCCCGATACGGGACTCGATCCAGGGACTCCAGGATCATGACCTGAGCTGAAGGCAGTCGCTTAACCAACTGAGCCACCCAGGCGCCCTATTTGTTAGCTTCTATGTCCAGCACCTGCAGGACTGTGGGACTGAGGTTCTTATTCTTTCATAAGATACTGGGAGTCCTGGTTGGCACCTCCCACTGCCCCTTCTTAGTCCATCAGCTGCTACTTGTGCCTTTCCTTTTACTTTGCCCCAGGTCTTAGGTCTCAGCCCGCCTCTCAGATCTAGGCTGCTGCCACAGTCTGCACTGACCAGCTGCTCAGGGATCATAGTGCGGGCGCTGCTTGCTCCCGGACCGGGGCATTTCCCTACATTGAAGAAATTGCCAGCAACCCTTCCAGTTGCTCTTTTTCCATTAGGGTTTGGGACCACTGCCATTCTTTTCTAGAGTGTTCAGTGGATTTCCTCTCTACATCTTATGCTACCCTATAGCTGTCTTATGGTGAGGCCCAAGCCATGAGAAAGTGTTCCTAGGGAACAACTAGCTGCACTCATTGCCATTGCACAGGGAGCTTCAATGCCTGCTTTATGACTCCTTTCGTCATTTCTAATTAATGCCAATTTGAAACCCAAATCATCCTTCCAGGAGACATTGACCTTGAGTTTCTCCTCTGATCACTTTCTTGCTTCAGGGTCTTCCTGTTGCCCTTTGCCACCACTCCAGGAAAGCTGTTAGTGGCATGGGCTCTGAAGGCCACCTTGACATTTCTGTTTTACCCCCTTAATGGAGAAATGTCTACCTCATTGGAGTTCCAGATGACTCTGCCCCCTCCCTTATCTGGTGGGTAGGGCTGGTCAGACGGCACACCAGTGTCCTTGATAGTAAACCCTAGACTTAATGTCAGTTCACCCCACCATATCATTAGAATACTTAGGGTGGTAAGAACCTGAAAGCCGCATTCAGATAGGCAAAGCCAAATATGAATTTATCGGGAAATTACCAGCTGAAAATTCTAGAGTGGGAGAAAAACTGATTCCAGGTAGAGCTATATTCAGGGACTCAAATGACAACTTCCAGCTTCCAGGGTCTGGATTCTCTCTGCATATCTGAACAAAAGCAATCTACAAACTTTAATCTCTTAAGACTTTTTTGAAATCCTGTTTCCGCACCATGTCATTTTAGTTACCCAATCCAGATTTTGTGTTATCTGTAGATTCCATCAGCAGTCTTCAATATCTTCAAGCAAGTTTCTGATAAAAATCCTGGACAATGCAAAACCAAGACAAAGGCTTGTTATAGTCTATTAAGTTCTTCTTATATGTTGATATCAAATTATTAGAACTGGAGAGTCTTTGAATTTTAGAGTAGGAAATCAGCTCAGAATTAAACAGCCCCAGTGCTTATTATTTTTTCTTAACCAGTTAGGAAGCAGACCCAGATTTAGTAATGTTTACAAGGTCACACAGTTAGAACAATAAAGATACATAATACTACTTTTATTTTTCTCTCTACTCTCCAGTTGTTTTATCCAAAATTATATCATTGGAGGATTCATCACACACTTCATTGAAATCAAGCAACTTTATGTCAATGACATTTTCCTTTCAACACATCAGCAGAAACGAAGTCAGTATGACATGCCTTATTTTCTAGTGTACTTACAGTATGTGTTCAATTTATTGATTCAACCTACATTTTCTCACTATGCTATGAATATAATTAAAGCTCTCTGGTATATATACTCTGTTTCCTAGCTTGAAGATCATTCTCCTTTTTGAATACTGGAAATAAAATTAAGTTGGATGGGACCTTGGTGTCCAATACCTTTTCACCTGTTGATGAGGCAGGAAACTGTGCCATGGAGAGATGAAATGACTTGTCCAAAGAGGAATATTGAGTCAGTTGCCTTTTCTTTGTCACCTGTGAACATTATATCATATTCCCTGAGACTATTTCTCTTTCTTTTTATTTAGAGCACATCTTTAAAGTTTTCTTTGTTGTATTTAGAATTTTTGAGCCTCCTGTTGTTCAGTGAGGACTGAGAATTAGTTTGTATGAATTCTTTTTTTTTAGAGAGAGAGAGTACATGTCGGGGAGAGGGGGCAGAAGGACAGAGGTAGAAGGAGAGGGAGAGAGAGAATATTAAGCAGGCTCCATGCCCAGCACAGAGCCACACAGGGCTCAATCCATGACCCTGTGATCATGACCTGAGTCGAAATCGAGAGTCAGACGCTTAACCTAGTGAGCCACCCAGGTGCCCCAGTATGAACTCTTTTTGTTCTGGCTTCTTTTTCTTAGCATAATTTATTTCTTATAATATTTTCAATCATTGCATTACTGTTTATTGCTTGTACATGTCATCATATCTATTTGCCTCTGTTTAGACTTCAAGTTCTTCAAGGCATGCTACACTTGTCATTGTACCCCTAGAACCTAGCATAGTACCTGTCGTACAGAAGACAATAATTATGGAAAGAAGGAAAGAAGGGAGATGTGGGGTGGCAAGTAGCCTCTATCCCCTAAGCTGTTTGCCTTTTTTGTCAATGAAACTTCTTCACTACCTTCTGCAGACAGGGTTTAATAATCTATTTGTAGTTGAAGGCTGTCAGTAGGACTGGCCCTGCATCAGAAGATGAAGCAGATGAGTTTCTTACTCCTTTACATGGGCTCTATGGTTCTGCACCCCCTCATCCTTCCTCTCATCCCCTTGTCTGTAGGTTCCAGAAATCTACCTCAGTTTACTGTGGTATATAAATGGTAATTCCAACACTGGTTTTTCACTGTCCACGTCAGCAGTGGGGACCAGTGAGGGGACTTCTGGGGAGGACTGAAGAGGTTAGACAGTGCCAAAGCACACATAGTCTTGCATTTGTGCATGTGAATTTCGGTAGGGGTGTGGATCACATACTCACATACAGGCACTTACCCAAGAGAAATAAACACATAGCTTCTTTCTCTTTCATTCTGGACTACTTCTGTGGAGTCTGAAGGATTATGGGGGCCTTTATTATTGAGAGCTAAATTGTATGATTCCTTCCATTTAGGTTTCTGAATTGCAAGCCACCGGGCTAGATTCTGCAGGACAGCACAGGCCTTGAGCAGAGATCAGCTTTGGCTTCAGGCTACAGTGAGTACAAGAACTGTTTTGATTAAAGGGGTGAAAATCCTGTGATAGAATCTTCCCTCCTTCAGATCTATGATGTCTCTAAATCTTAGCCTGCGCAAGTTTGGTATAGCCTGGGTAAGTCCTCTTCCTCTATAATCTCTTCTCCCATGGGTTTTCAACACCTATTAAAGCCTTGTCTTTATTCTGGGACAGAGGTGGACAAAGAGAACCTTTAATAGGATTAGAAAAGGGAAGCAATTCCAATCACCTCTTCCATCTCCTCTGTCCATGCTCCATGGTCTTCTGTTTTCACTCCTTTAACAGAGTCAAGACTGAGCTGGCACTAATTATTTACACTTTAGTGTCATTGAGTTTCATGGGCAAGCCCAAGCTTGCTGGGACAGCAGCCAGCTTACCCCCCAAGGGACCCTGGTGCTGGAATATGTGTAGCTGAAATGTCAGGCTATAGATTTCAGCACTGCTGCCTCCAGTTCTTTATAATTGCAATAGATATAATAATTTATACAAGGATAAATACATTTGTGAGCTACTCTAAAAATTTAAGTGCCATGTATAACATATTGTAGAAGTTCCCTTCTATTCTGCTTTGCTAAGAGTTGTTTGTTTTCCCAATCAGGAATGGATATTGCATTCTTTCAAATGCTTTTTCTGTCTATTGAGACAATCATGTATTTTTTTCTCTTTTGGTTGTTGGTATGGGGAATAAGATTGATGGAGCTTTGAATATTAAATCAACCTTGCATTTCTGGAATAAACTCCATTTGGTTCTTGTAGTCTCTTTATATTTTGTTCTATTTGATTTGCTGGTATGTTGCTGAGGATTTTTGCATCTGTGTTCATGGGGAATACCTATGTGTGATTTCTTCTCTGGTATGTTTTTGTCTAGTTTTGGTATCAGAGTAATATTAGCCTTGTTTAGAAGAGTTGGGAAGTATTCACTTCTTTGCAAGTTTCTGGGAGAGTTTGTATAGAAGACTAATTTTCCTTCAGTGTTTGGGAAGATTCGCCGGTGAAGCCGTCTGTACCTGGAGTTTTCTTTGTGGGAAGATTTATATCTATGAACTCAATTTCTTTAATAGACATAGGGAGGCTATTCAAGATATTCAAGCTTATTTTTGAATGAGCTTTGCTTTTGTTTCTTTCACACTATTTGTCCACTTATCCAAGTTGTTGAATATTTTTTTAAAAGATTTATTTATTTTAGAGAGGGAGCACACAAGGGTGTGGGGGGAGGGATGGAGGGAGAGGGACAGAGAGAATTTCAAGCAGACCACAGAGTCTGACGTGGGCTCGATCTCACTACCCTGAGATCATGATCTGAGCTGAAACCAGAAGTCGGACCTGAACTGATTGTGCCACCCAGGCGCCCCTGAAGTTGTTGAATATAATGGCATAAACTTGTCCATAATATTCCCGTATTATCCTTTTAGTTCTTCAGAATGTGTAGTGATCTCACTTCTCTCATTCCTAATGTTGGTGATCTGTGTTATCTCACTTTTGTCCCTTGTAAGTCTGGCTAAAAGTTTGTCAGTTTCAGTGATCTCAAAAACCAGCTTTTAATTTCATTGATTTTCTCTACTGTTTTTTTCCCAAGTTTATTGATTTCCTCTCTGGTATTTATTATTTCCTTCCTTCTGTTTAGCTTGTTTAACTTGCTTTTCATTTCTAATTTTTTTAATTGGAAGCTGAGGTCATTGATTTGAGACTTTTTATCTTTTCTAATATAGCATTTGGTACTATAAATTTTCTTCTAAATGCTGCTTTTACAGGCAGCCCACAAATTTTTATATGCTGTATTTTCATTTTAATCAGCTTAAAATTTTTAATTTCCCTTTTGGTTTTTGACCCGTGGGTTATTTAGAAGTATGTCTAATTTTCAAATATTTGAGAATTTTTTCCAGAGATCTTTCTGTTATTGATTTCTAATTTACTGCTATTATGGTCAGAAAACATATGACTTGAATTCTTTTGAATTTTGGGGGACATTTATTGTAACCTAGAATATAGTCTACTTTGGTAAATATAATGTGTACATGTGATAAGAATATGTATTCCGTGGTTGGGTATCATGTTCTATGAATGTTAGTTGTGCCAACTTGGTTAATAATGTTAAGATTTTCTGTATCCTTACTTATCTTTTTTCTATTTGTTCTATCAATTATTGAGAGAAGGTATTGAAATCTCCAAGTACTGTTATGTTTGTATCTATTTCTCTATGCAGTTCTGTCAGTTTTTGTTTCATGTAGTTTGAAGTTCTTTTATTGTGCATATAAATGTCTAGGATTATTATGTCCTCTTGATGAATTGACCTATTTGAGATAATTTTCTTTATACCTGGCAATATTTTCTGTTCTGAAATCTGCTTTGATATTGATATATCCATTCCAATTTTCTTTTGATAGTGTTAGCATGGTATATCTTTTATGATTCTCATACTCATAACTTATTTTTGTCCTTAAATTCAAAGTGCATTTGTTATAGGCAACATATAGGTGTTTTTTGGTTTTTTTTTTTATCCAGTTGGAAAACCTCTGCCTATTAACTGGGGTATTTAGACCACTTACATATTTTGTGTTCATTAATGTGTTTTAGTTTCAATATATCATCTTACTGCTTGCTTTTTATTTGTTCCACCAGTTCTTTAGTCCGTTTTCCAACATTCTCTGTCTTCTTTGGGATTAATTGAATACTTCTTTTGTGATTTAATTTTGTTTTATTTGTTGGCTTATTAGCTATGATTTTTTTGTTCTATGATTTTAGTAGATGCTTTAGGGTCTATAGTGTATATCTTCAGCTTATTATACTCTACCTTCAAATGGTATACCATATCATCAGTAGTATAATAGGGCACCTGGGTGGCTCAGTTGGTTAAGTGTCTGTCTTTGGTTCCGGTCATGACCCAGTGTCCTGGGATCGAGTCCCACGTCAGGTTCCCTGTTCCACAGGGAGTCTGCTTCTCCCTCTGCCTCTCCTCCCACTTGTTCTCCCAATCTCTCTCTCTCTCTCACAAATAAATAAATAAATAAAACCTTTAAAAAAAAAGAAATAAATAAAATCTTAACATGCTTCCATTTCTGTCCAGACTTTGAGCTAACACTGACATACATTTACTTTTATATATGTTATAAATCCCATAATACACAGTTTTTATTTTTGTTTAAATAATCACTATCTTTTAAAGAGCTTTCCATAATAGGGGGGAAAAATCTCATATTTTACCCATGAAGTTATAGTTTCTGGTGCTCTTCATTCCTTGATATAGATTATGTTACTCCGGTACAAATTTTGTTCTGCCTGCAGGTCTTTCTTTAACATGTCTTGTAGTGCAGGTATACTCGTGATGAGTTCTTTATCCTTTTTATGTCTGGAAAAGTCTTTATTTTGCCTTTGTTCCTGAAAGGTATTATCTGAGTTTTTTCTTTCAGTATAATAAAGATATTGCTCCACTGTCTTCTCACTTGCATTGTCTGATGAGAGATCTGTTGTTATCCTCATCTTTGTTCCTCTTACATAGTGTGTCATTTTTTTTTCTCTGACTCCTTTTAAGTTTTTCTGTTTCTCACTGGTTTTGAACCATTTAATTACAATGCCTTGATGTAGTTTTCTTCATGCATATCATTCCTTGGGCTTATTGAGTTCTTCAGTCTGTGGGATTATAATTTTCATCAAATTTAGAATATCTTTAGGCATTATTTCTTCAAAAAGTTTTCAGTCCCTTTCTCCCTCTCTTCTCCTTCTATGACTCCAATTACATGTATATTAGGCTGCTTAAAATGTCCCACAGCTCACTGATGCTTTTTTTTTTTTTTTTTTTTACCTTTTGCTTGATTCCTTTTTGCTCTATAAATTTCGTGTTTGATAGTTTCTGTTGCCATGTCTTTAGTATATTAATCTTTCCTTCTGCTATCTGGTGTTTTTTTAATTTCTACAAATTTGACTAGGGTCTTTTTTTATATCTTCCATGTCTGTACATAATTTTTTCAGTACATGGAATACAAGTATAACTGTTTTATTGTTTCTGTTTGATAATTCTAACACATGTGGCAGTTCTGGGTTGGTTTTCCTCAATTAATTATTTCCTTTTTATACATCATATCTTCTTGCTTCTTTGCATACCTAATAATTTTTGACTGGATGCCAGGCATTTCAACTTTACCTTCTTGGCCATTAGATATGTTTGTATTTTTATAAATATTCTTGAGCTTTGTTCTGTGACATAGTTACTTTTTTTTTTTTTTTGAGAAATTGATCGTTTCAGGTGTTGCTTTTAAGATTTGTTAAGGACCAGAGCAGTGCTCATCCTTAGGCTAATCATTTTCCATCACTGAGGTAAAAGCAAAACAAAACAAAAACAAAACAACTGTGTAAATTCTACCAGTGTTTCTCAATTTTTGAAAATTCAGAGTTCAGCACAACTTCTTGATCAAGACTCTAGAAAAAGTGTCAAATAAAATAAGGCTTATGTCTTCTCTTCATTCCCCGCCTCCACCGCCCCCGCCACACACTCCTTTGATACTGTATGCAAAAAAACAGTGTATAAGCAAATATCAAATACTTGTATAACAGTTTCATTTAAGGATTAAATAGCATGAGTAGAAGAGAAAGTCAAAGCTATTGTGAGTTTTATATGGGAAAACTTTGGAATATCAGAGATACCAGTAAATTGTGATGATGGCTGGCAAATATCAAAGGTTTCTGCAGACTGATATGGAGATTATTATGTAGTGGATGGGATGATCAGGAGGGACATCAGTTCAATTATTGACCTGTGCATCTTCATGATCTTTGAAACCCAGGGAGATATAAATATCTTAGGAGGAGTATATAGAAAAATAGCATCTAACCTCAACATTATAACTTATAAGAAAAATTACTTCTTTTTCTAGAAAGAAGAGAAATCTATGGCAAAATAGCTAGGGTGGATTGGTTACAAGCTTGGAACCTATTTTTGGGTCAAAGCTCTGGAACATATTCTAGGGAGGAGTAAGTGGTTCTGTTTGATCTAATGTACTACTAAAAGCTAAGTTTTATTTTTAGAGGTTGTTTGCTATCGTATTAGGAGAAAAATCTCTTGAACTTTGGCTGGAGAAAATTGCAGAATTGAAAAGGAGCAATGCTTGTTGGAATATTTGGGGACCTTACCTCATGTAGTTTCATGTTTTGAACACTGATAAGCTTTTTATCATGGTCACTTCTGGCAATTGGACCCTAAGTTTAGAAGCAGGGAAAAAGAAGAGCAGTTCTGTGGCATGTTCTTAACGACAGTTCAAAATGAGGATGAAAATGACTCCAGATAACTATAGTTTATAAATGATATCCCAGAAATTGGTAACTCTAACAGTGATTCTCAAAACTGTGTTGCATGGAATCCTAGGAAGCTCCTCTTAGTGCTTCCTGGGGGTGAGGGTTGGGGTTAGAAAGATTTTCAGCCCCTCTGAGTTTACTCCAACTAGTAGACTATACCTTCATATATTTTAAAAATGGATATTCTGTGAAAGCTTTCATTTCAAAAAAAGTTTTGGCCTTTCCTGGGATTAATTTGAGAATTATTCTTTCAGATTTAGAGAACTAAAATAAGCACTTGAACTAATTCCTAATTAATGGATTATTATGGAAACCTGTAGCTCTTATATATCATCCAATACTGGTTGATACAAAAGAAGACAAGAAATAATTAGGAGATAGATAAATATCTGTACTTTGAATTTATAGATTAAAAGAAATTACTCCATCATTCTGTAAATTCAAGATAATTCTTGAATTCTATGTGGATTAATTTTGATTCTCAGCTTAACAAGAAAACAAAGATAAGAGCACACTTATTTCCTTGTTGGCTTTTACGAATTTAAATGTGTATGTCAAAATATTTCTGGGCCACCAGCTGGTCCTTTTCTTGTTACTCATATAAAAAAGCTATATTGACTAGGAACAACCTAAAGATTCTTGGTCTGCTTGAAGCACCTGATTATGTTTGGGAATATACTGATGATAAAAAGGAGAGAAAATAAATCTAGAGAAGACATCATATGCTTCACAGTTTGTACCTCTTTAAATGGGAAAGGTGTAAAATATAATGCTTACTCAACCATAGGCTTTATCTAGTGTAGGGCCATGCTTCTTTAAGTGCCAATCCATGATGAAATAAAAAGCTTGCTTGAGAATGTAAATCAATTCACTACATCCCTCATCAGAAAGTCTTAATGTGGAAAAAAGAAAAATGGCAGCAGGACTAGATACTGTGCTTATTGATTGCAATGAATTGAATGTTTATATCCCCCCAAATTCATATGTTGAAATCCTAACCCGTAAGGTGATAGTGTTAGGAGATGAGGTCTTTGAGAAGTAATTAGATCATGAGGACAGAGCTCTCATGAATGGGATTTGTGGTCTTAAAAAAGAGGCCCAAGGAAGCTCCTTTACCTCGTTAACCATGTGAGGTCACAGCGGAAAGACAATTGTCTAGAAGTGGGCTCTCACCAAATCTCCCATATCTTGATCTCAGACTTCCAACCTCCAGAACTGTAAGAAATAAATTTCTGGTGTTATAAGTTACCCAGTCTATGGTATTTTGCTATAGCAACCTGAACCAACTGAGACAGTGATGTAGTTGATTTACATTCTGACACAAGCTCCTTATCTCATCTCATCATATAGGGATAACAAAACCTTTCAGAGACAGGAAGCTGCACTTTGAATAGCACTAATATAGGAAATACTACAGAAATTCCCTATGTCCCTTGAGTTATCCTCAGGTTATGTATTAATACTTTAAGGAATGACCTTATCAGCAGTATTGAAGAATGAAGAGTTTCTTCTCCATAAATGATGTGATAGTAGGAGCTTTAGAAAAAAAAATATCAGGTCACAATGGTAGAGGCAATGTATAATTGGATAAAGAGGCCTGGTATGAGTCAGAGCCCACTTAGCTCACAAGGATCTGCTGGCATAGGAGAGAATATGACAATATCAAGAGTTTAAAGTGCCAGACATCACACACCATATTTGTGTTAAAGTTCTAGAGATTCAGAATTTAATCAGGGGACTATCTAAAGGGAGGCAGTATGGCATGGCAGTTGTATGTGTGAGTGTGGTTGAAAAACTAGTGACCATACTTCCCAGTTGAGCAAATTCAGGTAATTATTATAACCTCACCATACCTCATTTTCTTTATCTATAAAATAGGAGAGATGATAATCATACCTACCTAATAGGGTTGTTGTAAGGATTAAATAAAATATTCATGTAGAGCACTAAGCCTATAGCATACCTACTACACCTTAGCTCTTGTTATTCTTTTGTATCAAGCTACAGTACATTTTATAGTATTTGATTAAACACTAAAATAAATCATAATTATCTAAGAATTGTTGAGTAAGTAGGAGGACAATGCATTCTATCGGGGGGGCATCATACCAAGTTTTAAAATTTATATCTTATAGGGATATAAATTTATTAAAGGTGATAAAATTCTGCAGTTAGCTTTGGTAAGCTGAAAGCTGGAGAGAAGCAACAGAATGTGTTTCAGACTCAATGAATCCTGAACATTTCCAGAAACAATCACAGATTCTTTCTTTGAAATTTTCTATTTGACCATAACTGGAGTCACCTAGTAAAAATCATTCATAGGTCACTCATCTAAATCCACTCCTGGATGCTTTCCTAAAGGTTGCAGTTTCAGGAAAATGGTCTGTTTATCCATAACAATTTCCTCTGCATCAGAAGAGACTCTTACCTTAGATGAAAACAGCACTCACTGGTAGAGAGAAAGAGTATATAATGTCATTTAAGTCTAGAACTTGCACCATGCAAAAGGTATCCTTAAACATAAATTCCATGGCATCAGAACAGTGCTTGGTAGCTGTAAAAATACTCATTCAGAGGTTAAGCGTGAAATGAATAATTGCTGAACCACTAAAGAGGAAAATATCAACAACATTAACTAACTTTTGCTTGGTTCCATTGGGAGGAGTCTAATTGGAACCAGCCTTGGGCAGATACGACAGGTGCACTAAGGTCTTGGCTACCACACCTGCTCCCACAAAGAGAAAAAATGGTGCCCTCATCCCACCAAATGGCCACTCCCAGGACTAGGTCTGGCAAAGAAGGACTAATGCTTACAGGGATCAGTTCTTGGGGAAAGCACTTGGAAACCAGGGTATCAGGGACATTTGGAATGACACAGAAGCTTCACCTGGATCCATGTCCTAATGCTGGGAAGGGGGAGGCTGCTGTGGATTGGAGGGGTATGATCACATATCAATATTTCTCCTTAGTTACTCCCTTTTTACTGTGACTTACCATGTGACCTCCAATTATTATCTCCATACATTCCCCCCATTAAGTGTTTTACGCTGCTATCTCTAATGACTTTTTACTCTAGTCTTCCTGGTGTTTTTTTTAAAGACGCCACTTTGGGAGCATGTGCTCAGGAAGATTTGCTCTCTCACTTTATTATACTCTGCTTACATGTCACCTCTTCAAGGACTTCCCTGGTTCCCCTCCTTAAATATCACTCCCTCACTTCCTCGCTCACTCACTCTTTTCCTAGGTTCTGCTTCTTCTTAAAATTTTATCAGTACCCTGTTTTTTCTGGTCTATCCATATAACTTAAGTCAGGTCCTCAAAAGTACTGATTCTACAAAACAAAGATCTATGATTAAGATCCAGTGCTTTTAAATCTTCTCTGAACTCTAATTCTTCCTCAAATGTGTTTCTTCTATGAACCGTGTTTCTTTCTCAAATTTATTTCTAGGACTGTTCCTCTACAACATCCTTGTGGCAGATGTCTTGCTATAAATGGGGTCAGAGGGGGCTTGGCAGGAAACTGCTTGAGTTTCTGTGTCAAGCTCCATAGCTGCTCCTAGTGTTTAATGTCTCTGTACCATTGCTAAAGAGCTGTTATATCCAGTTACGTAATGTTTAGGGGCACATGTCTTCTAAATCCAGTTCTACAGCTACTGACAGAAAAGGGTGGGCAAGATTTGGCCTGGGAGCTGGCTGCTTGCGTCAACTAAAATTGTCCAAATGGCACTTTCTGATGAGTCATGGAGAGTCTATGGGCAGGGTGTTCACATGTCATTGCAAAGGTTACTGAAGCACCCTGCCCTCTGAGCATATTTTCAGCAGGGACGGTTCTATAAAGACACAGAAGAGGTAGCTACTTTGTTTAATCTGAGGGCCCTCAAAAGGCCAGCATGAGTACACATTTGATTCATATTTACTTGATCTGAAATTCCTGCCATAGCCACCCTCTGGATATACACATCTCCTAAATAAATAAAAAAAAATTTTTCCCTTTAACCTCTAGAGTTACAAATTAGCTAGCTGACACATTAGCAGGGGTTAGTCACCTGATCAGGATTTCATCACACCTCTCTTTAATTACGGGAGCTCAGGTATCTGACATGTGAATGAAGAGTGGCAATTTATTATGAGAATTAAATAAGACCTTGTATGTGGAGCACTTGGCACTTAGACGGTGCTGAAAAAAATAGTTTTTATTATAGAAGAAAAAAACAATAAATGATCATTAGGTATCTAAGGCAGGCTGAAAACCTCCTTTTGATACCGTTTCTCAAATTCTGTGTAATTGTTATGAGAGCCAGAAACATTACTGCCACACACATGCTCCTGCAGTCCCAGAAACTCTTTTTTTTTTTTTTTTTAAGATTTTTTATTTATTTATTTGACAGAGAGAGACACAGCGAGAGAGGGAACACAAGCAGGGGGAGTGGGAGAGGGAGAAGCAGGCTTCCCGCGGAGCAGGGAGCCCAATGCGGGGTTCGATCCCAGGACTCAGGGTTCATGACCTGAGCCGAAGGCAGACGCTTAACGACTGAGCCACCCAGGCGCCCCTAGACCTGGAGATTTTTTTTTTTTTTAAAGATTTTATTTATTTGGCAGGGAGAGACACAGCGAGAGAGGGAACACAAGCAGGGGGAGTGGGAGAGGGAGAAGCAGGCTTCCCGCTGAGCAGGGAGCCCGACGTGGGGCTCGATCCCGGGACCCTGGGATCATGACCTGAGCCGAAGGCAGACGCTCAACGACTGAGCCACCCAGGCACCCCCAGTCCCAGAAACTCTCAAAAAGAAGCCCTAGGTCATTTTCTCTTTATCATATCTGAATCTAAAACTATTCATACTGAGATGTCAATGATTAATATCAGATTAGTCTTTGCAATTGAGAGGAGAACAAAAATACCAGGAACCCTTCAGAAGGCAGGTGCAGAGCAGTGAAAACAATGCTGATTTCATCTCACTTCAGCCTGAAACAGTCTTCCTTTCCCATTTGACTTAGCCTCAGGATCTTCACTCATTGAGGGCCCTGCCCATTGACTCAGTAAACTCTGCATTTCCCGAATGCTAACATTTCCTCAGATGCTTGCCAACTGAAGACTTCAATTTACTTCTTATTTCAGGAGACTTTTCAATTTCCTCAGTTCCATTATTGTTTCTCCCCAATGCTATTTTCTTAAGTGAAGACACGAATGAGTAAACCTAATGCTTCAACAACTCTCAGAGGTTTTGTTGGGATATCAATGGGGGAGTTGATTTTCCTTTTGGCTTTTGGAGACTTAAGGCAACAACAGGGATTCATAGGTTCTAACTTTTCTGTAACTATAACGTTCATGCCCAATTTGCTCCCCTTATGTAGACTTTGTGTTCTCTTTTGTTTTTTAAGATTTTATTTATTTATTTATTTATTTGTTTATTTATTTATTTATTTATTTATTTATTTATTTGAATGAGAGAGAGAGTGAGAAACAGCATGTCAAACACATGCCTTCCATAAGACTGATTAGAGAAGGAAAAATCATTGTATATAGGCCACTGAATGGGGTCTCACTTACTATGAGAGACAAGATCCAACTTCCACTGGAAATCACCAAAGCAAACTTCCTTCATCAAACTTATTGATGCCATAGGCTCTTTGGAGTTCTGGCCAGGACATAAGTGCCTAGGTTTCTTTTACATCAAATTCTTGTCCCTAGGCAATCACTCAACCTCTGAGACATGGTTTCCTCCTTTATAAAATGAGTATAATATCCACATTAGTTAATTTACCAATTGTTATAAGATCAACTAAGATAACATAGGACCTTTTATTGAAACATTATGGAACAAGGTGTGTCAGGTAATCTCCTGGGCATTAAGGATAAAACAATGAATAAGGCACAGTCCCCTCCCTCAGATAGGGAGTCAGACACATAAATAATGGCTGCTTATCATAATAAGTACATAATAGAAATATAACAGAAACCCATTTACCCATTAGGTTCAGACTGATAAAAGGGTGGTTATCAAAAAAAAGTGAATTTAAGTAAAATATCATATGAATGATATATATATATCTTTAATTCCACCCATATAAATATATACTTATTGGCCAATCTTTTAATATTTTGTGTAATTCCTTTGAGTATGGCTCTACAGAATGAAGTTCTGACTTCCCTTCCTTCCATAAACCATAACCTATAAGACATTCTATGTAACTTCTAGTAATTACAATTTTCTTAAAATAGAAGAGATTTCAAAGATTCTTGGAAAACAGGCAAACTTAAAAAGACACTTATGGAAGCCTGTCATTTTTTAATGATTTTTTTTCCCTTAACCTTTTATTATTGTCTAACCCACATCTAAATCAATAGAAATTTTTCTTAGAGGCTTGCCCACCAGATGATGTGGTTTTCATTTCATTCATAATTTACTGGCTTACATACTGTATACCTAATTAACTATTAAATACAATGGCATAACGAAGTTTGAGAACAAATCAACTGCTTCTTGGCAGGATACACCTCCTAGCAGAGGCAGAAGGATGTAGGCACACTGGAGAGAGATTACTTACTGATCAGGATCTTTGATTAGGCAGTGGACAACTGTCTATATACTTCAGACAGAGTGCAAGGATGTTGGTGAATTCAGCATGCTGCTGCAAGTTTGTTAAGTCTTGTTCAGAGACCTTCACCCTTGGGGCACCTGGATGGCTCAGTCATTGAGCATCTGCCTTCGACTCAGGTCGTGATCCCAGAGTCCTGGAATTGAGCCCCACATGGGGCTTCCTGCTCGGCGGGAAGCCTGCTTCTCCCTCTCCCACTCCCCCTGCTTGTGTTCCTGCTCTTACTATCTCTCTCTCTGTCAAATAAATAAATAAAATCTTAAAAAAAAAAAAAAAAAGAGAGACCTTCACCATAAGTATTAACTACTTTGAGAACGCAGTGGAGGGTGCCTGGGTGGCTCAGTTGGTTGGGCCACTGCCTTCGGCTCAGGTCATGATCCCGGTGTCCTGGGATCGAGTCCCCGCTTGGCGGGGAGCCTGCTTCTCCCTCTGACCCTCTCCCCTCTCATGCTGTTTCTCACTCTCTCTCTCATTCAAATAAATAAATAAATAAATAAATAAATAAATAAATAAATAAATAAATAATAAATAATCTTAAAAAACAAAAGAGAACCCAGTGGAGCTACTGAATATTTCTGCTTGGATCTAGTTTGAGATAGATGCCACAGAGAACATGTCATTTGCAGTCAGATCTTAAAGGAGCACAACAAGTTACAGAAAACAAGCAGATGAGGGGTTGGAGAAGGGCAGGAGGACTCTCACAGCATGGAAACAGAATGTGGAAACCAGAGAGGGATGAACCATGGAAAATATATTTCAGCCACCCTTTCCTAAAGCCCACTTGGGAAATGTGGCCAAAAAATAAGGTGCCTGAGAAGTGAGCAGATAGGTGAGATTTTAGTCACTATGTTCAATTTTTCTTTCCTTCCTTCTTTATTTCTCTTTCTTTCTTTCTTTCTTTCAATCAGATTCATTTATTTATTTGAGAGAGAGAAAGAGCGAGCTGGGGGAGGAGCAGAGGGAGAGAATCTTCAAGCAGATTCCCTGCTGAGTGCAAGGCCCGATTCAGGGCTCAATCTCACGACCTATGAGATCATGACCTGAGCTGAAACCAAGAGTTGGATGCTCAACTGACTGAGTGACCCAGGCTCCCCTCAATTTTTCAGTGACTGAACTATTCATACTGGATCACCTAACCTTTCTGAATATTCAGCTCATTTTCAGGTCATCTTGCTAAAAATTTCTGAACAGGTTCATCTACCAAACCTCCTTGCAGTGATGAGAAAGGGGGGATATTAAGAAAAACAAGAAAGGCATATTCCTTGCTGGTAGGACCCAGGGAGCCTCACTGATAGACTGAGAAGGTCAAAGTCCCATTTGTCCTTTGGCAAAGTGCACACACAAGCTTCCAACAGTTATCTTGCTAAGAAAGTTGGTTGCAGAAAGGGTGTATTACACTCGGACTGTTAGAAGGCTGACTTTTACCCACCAAGCCTTCCTTTGGGGATCCCTCATTACCTAAGTAAAATCTTATTCCTTTCCAATATAGGCTCAGATGCCAGCTAAACATAGGTTGTGTTTTCCCTGTCCCTTAGTCCAATGTCATTACACATTTCTTTGCCCACACATGACATACTTCTTGAACCTCTGTTAGAGCAGTTATTTCATTCTGTCTTGAGTCAAGGGCTATTTGGTCTCTGCCAAGAGAGTGTGAACGTCCTGGACACTGGATCTTCACTTGCAAGACTCTTTATTTCCCCCAACAGCTTCTTCCACAGTTAACCAGTGGTTTCAGAGTAAGTACTTATTTGCTCAAACTGCAGAAATGAAGCTATGAAAAGAGATCTTGTAGCCTGGAGGAGAAAACCAGTTGCGTTTTTGAAGCATGCTCCTAGAATTGATTGCAAAAGTTGGAAAGAAGAAAGAATTTGGAGTTCTAGTGTTCAGATACAAGGAGATTAGAGATCTGGAAAATAAAAACTTAGAGAAAGATCAGGGGAACTGGTATAGCTTAGCATGGAAATGAAAGGATTTAGGGAAGTTAATAAAAGGTTTTAGTTATATACATCAAGAGATTAAGCAAAGGAAGATTCCCAGCTATTTTCTGATTCTACTGAGGGTGAAACTAAGAAGAATACAATATAGTTTGTGCAGTATTCTTTCACTTAGCTTTCAGCATCAGGGTCTTTCCTTTGTCCACAATGTTTCTGTGTAACTTTTTATAAAAAAGGGGAGCAATGATACTTTATAGGCCATTAGGATTTTATTAAGCTGGTATGTGAGAATACAGAATGACCAATGTCTGGGCCATTGTCCATGTGTCTGAAATTCATTTAAACATTAGTTGGTGTTGACATTATCTTTCAAGGATCTCCTAGGGTGCTGATCTCTGGTCTATGTGCAGGGCCCCCTCCCAAATGTGTGCTCGTTATATAAATGTATCTAATGATCATGATTAGACTGGGCCTAGGGTGGTGGTGCTCTGTCCTGATGACACTTTATGGCAGGGCTGGTCTAGATGAGAAAAAGAGAAATCCAACAATGTATTGCACAATTATCCAGGATATGACAAAGCAAGCTTCAGAACTTGCTCCACCTCTCAGAATAAGACCGGCCACTCTCAGAAATTTAAGATAATGGGGAAGAATGTAGGGTCACCATTTACTAGCTAGCTGTTCAGTCAGCCTGTACTGGTACCTATTGAAATAGATGTTACTGGAAAAATCACTTAGACCAGAATGTGAAAGTTATTTTTCACAGGAGCATTAATTTTGTCATAAGGAGCAATAACTGCTCACAAATACAGTTTTGCTATTAAAATGGGAGCGAGGGACCCAGACTTATTTGTGTGGTTGTTGTCTGCAGGTATGTGAATTACATATTTATTTTTTGTCAGAAGACAAGGCCTCATAGATGCAAAAGAGATAGACCAACCCCAGAGTTAGCTGAGTGCAGAGAGAAATCATTTACATAAATACTTTTCCCTACCCTAGGGCAGATTTACACCTCATCACTAAGGAGCCATAGTGGGAGGATGAGGAGAGAGGATTATTTCTTTTACTTCCGCAGTAGCTTGACCTCACTTTTCCCTTGAATAAGTGACTCTGTGGTGGTGCCAGCATTCATGGCTTTCCACAACCTGATTTGTGCAGAGAACCACAGATATTTTGAGTAGAATCAGACCCCAGCTGAGTAGCATTCTGCCCTTTTACTTTTTTCCCAGAACTGAAGAAATACAGAATGGCCTGGCACTGGACGCTAAGAACAAATGCACTTCTTCACTTCTCCTGTTCCTTCCAGAAGCATATTAAGGATAACAACAGAGACAGCACATCATTTCTCCCCTCACTTAAGACTCACTGAAGCACATCATTTACTGTGTGAACGAGTTACAGATCATTTTGGTTTCTCCGATGGCAATTAAGGTCAACATTCTGTTGATTATTCCCTTTTAATGGAAGTAGCTCTATCTTTTTAGATCTCAACAATAATCAGAAAACAAATCAAAACAAAACAAAGCAAAAACCCTCCCAAACAGCCTAGGACTAATTAAATTAAAGCAAAGGAAAATTAGCGGTGAGTCCTTCTGGATTCAATTTGCGTTTTCAAATTGATGAACGGTATTCATGAATGTTTTAAGGCTCACTTTAATGCATATTTTATCAACTTTGAATGCATCACAAATTTCTCTTTTAGCCATTTAAAAATAGTAAAACTGAAACTGTCTTGCCAATATTTAAAGGGATATTAGTTCTCTCCTCACATATTCTGTCTAGTCTTGTGAGAGTGGCCCATTGTGCCCAAGGACAACGGTTTCTTTGCAGTGCTGAATCTTAGACACTAAAGACAGCCTCTCTTCAATGGGGTTACTACAGGGGAAAAAGGAAAATTTCAGTGCATCATAGAAGGGACAATCTAATCCTCTTTGCTAGTACATCTGCTCTGGCAGTTTTGCTCTGCAAATCAAAAGACATCCCATTAATTAAAGTTCCTTTTCCTTTCATTTTTATTCAGCTTGTGAAATGTGACCAGTATTCACAAAAAAAAAAAAGTTTCAGGCTACTTTAGTCACAAATATCCACCCGAAGGGTGAGCACTTTGATTTGTTGTCTGGTTTCCGCTTACTGTTCTTCTTCATTTTTTTTTTTTTTTTTAAGAAGGAGCCCTTCTCCTTTGGCAGAGTGCAATACATTCAGAGAGCTTTACAAAACAAAGCTTTCAGCTCTGAGTCAGCAACAAACTCATCTTTGTTCGTGTGGCTCTATTAAGGAAAGAAGGCCAATTTTATGCAGGTTTCTCTGGCTGGCTTCACAAAGGCATCTCTCTGTGTGCAAGCTCTCTGGCAGGAACAGCCGACTCTGAGATCATCGTTTTCAGTAATGACCAGCTGCAATGATCGGAGAAAGAAAATCATAAACTGGTTTATGTAGTGATTTTATTAAGGAGGCTGAAATATAGATTCATTCACTGGTAGGCACTTAATAAAGGCAGCTCATTGGATGTGTTCACATGTACAGCCCAAGGCTTCCTCTTTTTCCTTTTTATCACCAAGCACACTTTGATTGGATATTCACGTCATTTGTCTTGAAGAGGAAGTGAAGCTTATTTGCATTTCCCTGGGTTTCCCAGGAAAGTCCCAGGAATTCTTGTCCTCCATTCCATGGTATTTTCCTCTGTTTGGGATTACATTAAATTATAATCTCACACTGTGTCTCCAGGTACTGAACATTTGTTTAACAATGGAGCTAGGACACTGTTAAGATTTCTAGTTTGTCCACAGAGAGATGGATTAAGACTTATGGGACCTATGGCAAACATTTAGAATAAACAAAATAGTCCCATACTCCTGATGCAAGCATTTAAAAAAACATCAACATTACACTGTTTATCATGAAGTTAAAGATAAGTTTGGAGATACAGAATTGCATAAAGCAATCTGTGCTAGTGCTACTTCCTTAAGAGTATTCTATGATAGATATATACATATTTTGACTTAAAAGAAAAATTCCAGATTAAATAAATTTGGGTTGGAAATGCTGGTCTTAACAAAATGAAACTTCTAACTGCAGGACTCCTCAGAATCTTATTATGCTAATGTTCATTGTCGTTTTTTAAAGAAAGATTCCTTCTTCTCACCCTACCCCCATGGGAACTCTGCTTAGACTAGTAACCCAAAGAGCTCACTTCTGGGGAAATGCTGCCCAAAACCAATGGGATGATTGACAGCCAAATGCCTCAAAAGCTTAAGCTATCCTAGATAAAGTTTGCAAGAGAAACCTCAGACATTTGTGTTAATATGGACATATCAAATATTTATAGTCAGATGTTACCTGAAACTGGCTGTTTAGAAATCAGTTACAGTGTGAAGTAAGAGAGCACTGTACCGTTTTTTCCCCCAAAATGCTGACTTTCTTTTTACAGGTAGAGCTTTAGGAGATCTCCATTGGTTTACAGATATACTGGTTGTATGACTGATTTCTGAGGCTTTATGGCATAGAAAAAGAGCCACGATGCAATACAAAGAGGAAGCTGGGTCTGCTTAAGTACATGGAGACCTAGCAGGTGCCATGTTGCTCCTTCTCAATTCATGGCTACCAATTAGAGATGCCAGAAAACATATTTTTCCCATATTTAAGTATGATTTAAGCATCTTTGTTGTTATAAGAGAACTGCTAGCAAAGACTTTTTTTCATTCATCCTTTTAGTTATTTTAAACAAGAAACATTTATCTAGTGCCTGCTTCATACCAGGTACATTGTAAATAAGACAGACAAGATCCCTGCTCTCCTGGAGCTTACTGGCTAGAGGGGAGAAAGGAGAAATGCCATGTTTTGTAATTTCTAATCATGCCATGGCTTGTTCATTTTCCCAAAGTGATTCCTGTGCATTTAGAACTGAATGGGTGAGCAGAAGTTACTGACATTTTGAAAAATTAATGCACTGGAACCCGAAGCTTGCTTGACCCAGGAGGGGTCATTTTCATAGGCATTAGGCTTATACTCTGTTGCTGCATACATCTTGCATTTACTATGACTATACTTTGGGGCGGAAATTGATGATGGATAAGGATGGGTCTGTTTAGAATAATCTGCCAGAACTCCTGAGCAACTGTTTCTGTTTTTTAGTCACTGATGAGTCACAGTTCAGGGTAGATACAATCAGTGTGCCAATTGATGTAAAAAAAAAAAAAATTAGGGTGATTTCTACCTTGGAATCCCTGATACAAGTCTAAACTTATCTCAAGTTGGAAAATAAAGCCTCAAGGCACATGCCTCAGTACTCAATATACTACAACTCATAAAAGATCTTTCTGCACTCTTGAAGCAAGTTGGGGCTTGGTTTAAGGGTGTTTTTCTTATGAAAGAGGGAAAGATAATGACTGAACTCTGGAATAAGACAGTGATAAGGAAGCTGTGATACAATGGTTATTGTACTTGCAAACGTTTTAATCTACAGGGGTTAATTGTAACCACCTCATAGGGAACCTATACAACCTAATTAGGCAATGCAAATTTAAAAAGTCAAGGAAATAACTTGGTATTAATTCAGAACATATTTAGAAAATATATACATATATATAATTGAGGCTTCTAGCTCCTAACTATATGTGTTTTAATGTGTGTTTCTTCACCCTTTTCTATTGTTTTAATAAATAAAGCAGTCATTTGTGTTTTTCCTACTGTAGTTTTCAGTGTTTGTCTCTCTGCTCTGTTTCTGTACATTTGTCTCTTTTTTGAATCCAGATCAATCCAGTCAATTCAAGCTCATTTATTTATTTAAGAAATATTTATGAAGTACCTGCTAATGACTAAGCACTAAGGATAAATGTTAAAAAAAAAGGATGTGTGTGTGTGTGTGTGTGTGTATCTATCTTGAAAAACTAGAGTCAGCTTCACGTCATCTGTAATAGATTATCAGAGGGACTGGAAAGTAGTTCGATATTTCCTTATGTCCAATATTTAGTTCAGCTGCCATATATCCTTTAGGTTTTAAAGTCCTGTACCAAATATCTAAATCATCTCAATTGTTTATATGCATATTCTGAATATTATGAGTTTTATAAATATCATAAATTTTAAGCAGTATCATAAATATTATAAATAACATATTATGACTTCAGATTTTAAATATATTATTATATTTTGAAGTTTGATCTCATATAAGATGTACCCTTTTTAATTTTTATTTATTTATTTATTTTTAAAGATTTTATTTATTTATTTTTCAGAGAGAGAGAGAGCTCACAAGCAGGGGAGGGGCAGAGGGAGAGGTTAGAAGCAGGCTCCCCACTGAGCAGGGAGCCCCATGTGGGACTCTATCCCAGGACCCTGGGATCATGACCTGAGCCGAAGGCGGAGGCTTAACCGACTGAGCCACCCAGCCATCCCAAAATGTACCCTTTTAAAAAAAAAGATTTATTTATTTTGGGGGATGGGGAGGGGCAGAGGGAGAGGGAGAGTCTCAAGCAGATTCTGTGCTCAGGCAATGTCCACGATAGCCAAACTGTGGAAAGAGCCAAGATGAATGGACAAATAAGATGTGATATATATATATATATATATATATACACCCAATGGAATATTATGCAGCCTTCAAAAAACACAAAATTTTGCCATTTGCAATGATGTGGATGGAACTAGAGGGTATTATGCTAGCGAAATCAGTCAATCAGAGAAAGACATGTATCATATGATCTCACTGATATGAGGAATTCTTAATCTCAGGAAACAAACTGAGGATTGCTGGAGTGGTGGGGTGTGGGAGGGATGGGGTGGCTGGGTGATGGACATTGGGGAGGGTATGTGCTATGGTGAGCACTGTGAATTGTGCAAGACTGATGAATCACAGACCTGTACCTCTGAAACAATACATTATATGTTAAAAAAAAAAAAAGGAAGATAGTAGGAAGGGAAAAATGAAGTGGGGGAAATCGGAGGGGGAGACGAACCATGAGAGACTATGGACTCTGAGAAACAAACTGAGGGTTTTAGAAGGGACGGGGGTGGGGGATGGGTTAGCCCAGTGATGGGTATTAAGGAGAGCACGTATTGAATGGAGCACTGGGTGTTATATGCAAACAAGGAATCCTGGAACACTACATCAAAAACTAATGATGTAATGTATGGTGACTAACATAATAAAAGAAAAAAAAAGATTCTCTGCTCAGTGTGGAGTCTGACACGGTGCTTGATCTCACGACCCTGAAATCAGGACCTGAGCAGAAACCAAAAGTCAGATGTTTAACCGACTGCCCCACCCAGGTGCCCCATAAAATGTATCTTATATTAAATTTATAATATAGGAATTACAAACATGAAAGTTAAAAACAACAGCCTCTTATTTTTCCTGTTTTTATTTTATATACGTGCATATATTATGATATATATTTTATATGGTATAGCAGGTAGAGACTGTTTCTCCTCTTTAGCTTTTATGGCTTCATTCTACCCACATACTATATATTAAGTGATAAAAAGTACTTAAGGCACTAGTCCATGCAAATGGCTTCTCCCTCACTCACCAATCTCTGTACATCTCTGAGAAACTCCACTGTCAGTTTATTATTTTTTTTTTATTTTTATTTATTTATTTATTTTATAAAGATTTTTATTTATTTATTTGACAGAGAGATAATGAGAGCAGGAACACAAGCAGGGGGAGTGGGAGAGGGAGAAGCAGGCTTCCTGCCGAGCAGGGAGCCCGATGTGGGACTCGATCCCAGGACCCTGGGATCATGACCTGAGCCGAAGGCAGACGCTTAACGACTGAGCCACCCAGGCACCCTGTCAGTTTATTTTAAATGGATCAAAAATAAACATCACTCGGGGCACCTGGGTGACTCAGTCAGTCATCTCCTCAAAGATGGCCTCCTTAGAGAGATTTAAATAAAGTCTGGGACCAATGCTTTTGGTTTTCTGGGGAAGAGCATTCCAGACACAAGCACCTCTAAGTGCAAAGGCTCTGAGGCAGAAACAGGCCAGGGTGACTGAGTAACAGAAAGGTAGCCCATGGGAGCAGGGTGAAGGTGGAAGAGAGTAGTAGGAGATGTACTAACTACGAGGCAGCTCACACTTAACATATATGAGACCAGGGGCAAAAGCAAATGGAGGCCCATGTATGACATGTCTGAATATCTAAAGGTTATAAATCAAGTTAACATACTCTTAAATAAAACATGTTCTAGCTTCTTTTTTTAACTTTTATAACACCCAGGAGTCCAGGTTTAAATGTAAAATTCTTGGATTCATTATTCCAGGTTGATCAATAAGGATTGGCCCTGGTCCTTGGTCTGCCCCCTTCTCTTTATTTTCAGCTCTATTCTATATCTTGAGATATTATATATACACATGGATGTCCCAGAGCATTGCTTCCAAGATCCACTCTCACCCCTGCAAACAGACGCCTCTCAGCTACCTCTTAAGTCTATGTCTTGGATCATATGCAAGAATAGATTACAAACTTGGAAGCAGGCTTGCAGACACCTGAGCAGGGAACTCTGGGCCTCTGGGAAACCAGGGAATATTCTATAAGTAGGCTGTAGACTCCAGTTATGCACATTCTACTGACTTGTAGACTCCTCATCTGGTGGTGGGTGGGTGGGGGCAACAGGTAGTACAGTTGGGGAGAAGCCAAAATGGCCCACTAAAGCACATATTCCAGGCTGGGTTCCAAGGATGGTACCAGTAGGCTTTGTTGGTCTTGGTAAGGCTTTGGCTTTTAATGTTAACAGAGATGGGAAAACATTGCATTTGTTTGCAAAATAAAACAATTGCATTGTTTTACTTAGCATTTTAAAGTCTCACTCTGGCTGCTGTGTGGAGAGTAGCCTGGAGTAGGACAAGGGTGGAAAGAAGGAGCTTAGTGAAAATGTAGAGTTTTAGACAAGAGGTGGTGATCTCTATGGGTTCCTATGAACAGCCATTAGTTACTGATAAAGAAAATGCCCTCCCACTCTTCAAAGCTCTTGGAGGCTATAGCAAACAGATTCTTCTGTGAGAGGTGAATAAAAGTGAGAAATGAAAACTTCTACAACCACACAGTTTACCACTACATTAGCATGCCCATTATTCAGCTGTCCTCATTAACATAATTTTACTATTTCACTATTTTTATCAACATGACTTTATTATTTCAGGAAACCCTTGCCCAAGAAATATAAATTGCAAATAGTTTTATTACCTGATCCAAGAGCTATCAAAAAAACAAAGTAAGTGAATATCAGATTGCTCAACTTTTCCACTGATAGCATCAAATGAGTCTTACTCTTCAAGACTCTTTGAAACCCTCCTCTAGAAAACCTTACCTTGCCGTGTTCACCAATTCTAATCCATTATATCATGATCCTTACACAATATCAATGAAGTTCTCTGTGTTGAAAGACTGTCTTAAACCAGTCTCAAAATCACATGTATCTCCCAACTTTGTACTCTTCCCCTCCCACCCCCACCCCCCACCAGAAAGGCTATGAAAACGCTGCCAAAGTAGTGTTCTCCTTTATCTCATGAGGAATAAATTCAGCTTTGTCTCATCGAGAGATTATTTTGGTGATGTTAATAGCAAGCCACTCTTTGACAATCTTAGAGGCCCATTGAGATCTGATCAAGACACCACACTTCTGCAATCCAAGACTCTCAATCTGGAAATAGAGCAATCCTTTGAGACCTCTTGAGCTTTCAACTCGGGATGTTGCATTGGGCCCAACTTCCTATTTCTATCTTTTTCTTTTCTTTCTTTCTTTCTTTTTCTATTCCTTTAGCTCCTCAAATAGTGACTTGACTTTGTCTTTAGGAATAAACAAAATACCCTCCCACTCTTCGTAAGCCTTTAAAGGAACTCTCTGATTATCTAATGAGACTTGTAAACCTCCTATTCTTTCTGGAATTCTATCTTGTTACTGCAACATTGTGATATATAAGAAATGCATGTTTGGTCATTTCTTATGTATATTTGGTCATTTCTCATATATATTTGATCTTCCACCCACAGTTCCTAGCTCACACTAATACAAACTCTTGGAATTTCCTGAGAGATAAGACCAGTGGGAAGATCTTTTGTTATATTTGGTCTCTTATCCTCAGTTCCTGAAAATACTTCAGAGCCATAAAGGTGAAATGGGTGTCTTGTTATTCCTAACAAGCCCTTCTCCACTGCAACTGGTTTATGCTTATGAGGTGACTTTCTAAAGCACCTGTGGTTGGGGGTTGATTGCTAAGGGGACCAACCATGAATAAAGTTATGATTGACATACATATAGAACCAACCAAGATGGCAGAAGCCTCCATTAGTTTAGCTACTGTGATTATTGCCCTTAGACATCATAGGTAGTTGTTTGCCACTGAATCAATAGGTACTATAGTAAGCTCTTGGTTCTGATGATTTTAAGGAAGTTGGATCAGAACACCAGGCCAACTCTAGCCCCTCTCCCCTTCCTGGAAATCAGGGGTAAGACTGAGAGTCTCAACCCTCTAGTCATGGTTGAGGTATAATAGACATACATATAGCTGTACATATTTAATGTATGCAATTTGATGAGTTTGGAGATAAATATAAAGCAGTAAAAGATCACCATAATCTATGCCACAAACATATCTATCTCCTCCACAAATTTCTTCTTGCTCTATTTATTTTTGTGATAAGAATACTATATAAGATCTACCTTCTTAGCAAAATTTTAAGAATATATACATTATTGTTAGCTGTAGGCGTGATGCTGTACAGTAAATCTCTAGGACTTATTCATTTCACGTAACTGAAATTTTGTGCTTTTGACCAATATCCCCTCTACCCTGCCCCCAGTAACCACCATTCTATGAGTTTGACTATTTTAGATTCCTAAGATAAGTGGGATCTGGTAGTGCAAGTGTCAGAACTGAACTGAATTGTAGAATATCCAGCTGGTGTCAGAAAATTTCTTGGTGTGGGGGAAAAAACCCACACATCAGAATCGGTGATGAGAATCGGAGTCCTCTCTCAGTCAATTTAAGCTTCTGTAACAAAAATAACATACACTGGGTGGCTTAAACAATAGAAATTTATTTCTCACATTTTTGGGAGCTAGAAAGTCTAAGGTTAGGGTGCCAGCATGGTCAATTCTGATGAGGGGTCTCTTCCTGGTTCCATACTGCTGCTTCTATTCATATCCTCACATGGTGGAAAGCAGAAAGCTTTTCCTAACACCATTCATTGAAGATACCATTCTTCCCCTATTGTATATTCTTGGCACTCTTGTTGAAGATCAGTTGATTGTGTATGCATGAGTTTATTTCTGAGCTTTCTGTTCTATTGCATTGGCCCAGTAGATTTTTAATATGTTCTAGTCATTGCTTATTCTCAGGATTTTTGAAGCATTTTCTCCCTGGAGAGCTTGAAACAGTATCAAAAATATTACTTACTTTTGTGTTCCTGACCTAGGAATTTCTAATCTATCTCTCTAGTGACAAGAGTACCTATTTTATTGTGACTTTTGTTAAAAAGCTTTGCAAAATCCTGCCACTTAAAAACTTTACTGTTCCTATTGCCCCCAAGCTCTAGAAAAGGAAGGAAGAACAAACAGAACTGTAGAACTTACATTGGCAAAATTCTCAGAGACTCTCAAACTTCTAAGGCTTAAGATATTGCCATTGAGGTCAACTCCCTCTGGGATTCATTGACTCTCCCATATCAGTTAATAATGGTTGACTCATATATCTAGAAACTTCACTTGCAATTCTGGACTCCATTTACTAAAAAAAGGACATAGTCCAATATTGCAGGAGATTCAGGGAATACAGGCAGTATTTTTATTAAGAGATTTGAGCAGTCTTTTCTTATGTTCCTTCTAAACAACCCTTGAATGATCTAAAACCTGAGATCAGGTCTTCTAGAAAGAGCCGAGTTGGTATGGTTCACAACTAGAACAGCAATAAAATTCCACGTGGTTGATCCTTGGATTCATGTCTCTCAAATAAAGAGGCACAAACTATCTTTGAATCACTAGAAGATGGTCCTTAGCAGAGATCTCAAGATGAAGATTCTTTGGATATCTCCAGAGGCAGACAGTCTTCCAAAGGAGATAACTTAAACTCAAGATCTTTGGGCCAAGTAGATGACTAGGTGATACGTAGACAGCTTTCACCCAAGATTCACAGACTAGTACTGTAGGTTATAATGCTTTAATGTGCACTATTTTGTTCTTTATTTTTCTGGACATTTTATTTCCTTTGTTGCTTATGTAAGGCTTTAACTAAGTTAATATAAGACTCCTATTCCTAATTTTAATGCTTGCCACCTTAGTCACTCCGTTATGTGAGTCCCATACATGGCTACAATTTACTGATGAACTCAGGCATTAGACTAAAGCAACGGAAAACACGCTTTTCCATTTGGAGCCATCCAGCTTCCTTTGGGACCAGTTCCTTACAATAGATCCATTGGTTTCCAGGGTAACTGTACTTGACTGATAGCTAACATGGTAGGTAGAAAACCCCACCACAGACCAGACAGTGAGAAATCTAAAACCCCATATCACATTGTACTTGGAAAAGAAAGTTCCTGTCTCCACTGAAACAGTATTCAGTGATCTTTTGTTGGGCCTCACTTTTAAAAGTGAGCTGACACAGAAATAGAACTGAGATGAGGGCTAGAGTACAGATAGTATACATTGGAAGGCCAACTGACTTCCAAAAACTTTCAAAGAAAGACATGCTGTTTTTCGTTTGCCTTAGGTCTACTTAAGGATCTCAAGAGTGCAAACTCATTGCTTGGTACTAAACCATGCTTGACAAATAGTGCCAAATTTTACAACACTGACAGTCCATTGGGGTAGATTGTCTAAAAACAGATCATTGACTGGCTCCCAATGACTGGTACTGGATTTGCGTACAAAGGACTACTAATTTCTAACTGCCAACTGGACAGAGACTTGTTATATTGGTAATCTGATTCCTTTCTTTAGGATAGTCTCTGCATCACTTAGGGACCATTTTGGTCCATCATTTTTCTCTTTTAGAAAAATTTCACCATGTGCTTTATAGGATTAGGGAATAGGAAGATTCCAACATGGCATGGTTTACAAAACTAGCTAAAGAACTAGAGAATGCCACCAAGAGAAGTGCCACTTGAGAAGTTCATTAAATTGGACAGATGCTGGTTCAGAATGAAGCCTCTTTTGATATAGTATTAGCCTCTTGAGAGGGAAAATGTGATGTGTTAGGGTAGGTATGTTGTGCTTAGATTCTTAGAGACCTCTTTGATATCTTTAATACCATGAAAAAGATTTGGGAAGGAACAAACCATAGGATTGTCAGTTTAACTAATAAACCTCTATCTGGTATGTGGGCTCTTTGGTTTAGGGATGTGATCTATCTTCTGTCTAATTTGGGCATCTTGTCTCCTGGCTGACAAGTGAATTATAAACTCTAATCATAATTATTCCCTTAGTACTTGTGTGGTTGTAATGTTCAGATGGGTGATCACCAGATGTTTGAATATTGCTGAGCAATCACTGTGCCATCGAATGATCCAACAAATGATCTTCCAACAAAAAGAAAACCTGACACTTATGGAGGTTGCAACAACCATCCCTGGAAACATGATATAGTATCATGGTAACTCAAATATTGATGAGAATTTGGAATGAACACATCCCCAGATGTTAATGAACCCTCTCATAGTCCAGGTTGAAGAATGACCACACAGTGAGACAGTGAGAACTGAAACCATGTACATGCATATTGCTTATGGTCTACATAAACGTGATTTTATTTGGCTGTCTTCCTTAACTTGACTTTATTGTTCTTCATCAACATGAACTTACTATTCCAGAGAACTCTTGTCTAGGAAAATAAAAGATGCGGATAACTTTATAGTTTGTTCAGGGACTTTCTGAGAAAAACATTTAAATAAACATCAAACTGTTGAACTGCTTAACAGATAGCATCAAACAACTGTGTACTTCCCTAAACTCTTTGAAACTCATACTTCAAAATCCTCACCTTGCTGTGTCCCCCAGTACTAAATTGTAATGATCCATATCAATCCTAATCAAGTCCCTTCATTGGATATCCCTCTTAAAGCAGGTCCTGATCCTCATAAATACCTTGATTTTTCTGTTCCCTTTCCTGAGATACTACTAGAACTCTCTCAAGAGTGTGCTCTCCCTAACTATGGTAAGAATACACTCAGCTTTACGGTAGAGATTATATAGATATAAATATAGATATTCTTTTTATTTTAGCCATACTACTAGGCTCTCTGTTATCCAATTTTTATTTTAATTTGCACTTCTTTGATGACTCTTGAAATTGAGAAACTTTTCACGTGTTTATGAAAATCTGCATCAGTACAAACTAAAGGAGAGAAAAACCAAAAAAAACTATAACAAAAAATTGATAATAAAGTAAAATGAATAATGATATAGTATTAAAGACAATAGTAGCGAGGGAATGCTGTAATTGACTAAAAGCTGCACTGACAGTACACTGATAATAGGGTAAAATTCTACTAGAAAATTTTAGGAATCTTAACTGCATGAAGGGATGTGCCCAGTAGGACTTTACAACACTGTCAAGCACAGCACGGCATCCAGGCTTCTTAACAGAATGCTGCATTAAACCCTTTAGAAAAATTTTAGCCCCGCATCAGGCTCCCTGCTCAGTGGGGAGCCTGCTTCTCCTTCTCCCTCTGCTGCTCCCCCTGCTTGTGCACTCTCTCTGTCAAAACAATAAATAAAATCATTAAAAAAAGAAAAAAAGAAAAATTTTCTAACAAAGTAATTTTGGTTTATGAATGGAAAATATTAATAAACTGTAATAGCTCACTTAATAAGTTTCTAAATAATGAGGAGGCCCTCATATCAGTCCTTGGGTTATACTTGGAAGGTCACTGATCTAAGGCTTTATTCCCAAAAGGAAAACCACTGGGATATTTTCTCAATGGGCAGATTTATTAATGTGCTTTCTATCTCTGTATATTAATAAAGTAGTATCTCAAAATGCTCACCTTGGAAAAAATGTCCTTGGTTATCTGATAGCAGCATATGTTTAGAAGGTATTAGCTATTTGTATCCTATATGCACTAATAGGAATGGCACAGTTTTATACTTAGGGGACTTATTTAAAAAGTGGTACAAAAAAATAGCCATGACAAGCACATTTTCAGTTATGTATAAATTTCTACTCTTAGCAGACACTAATAAGGGATTGATCCACTCCAAAACATACCAGAATGTACCTGCCAAAATGAGCATTATTCTCTTGGGAGGCTAGTTTTTCCAGCAAATTTAGCTGCTAAATGATTAACAATATATTTAATATAAGAGAAAATTTTCTTCTACTCAAACAGTTTCCATAACAGTGCTACAGGCTCTATAGCTTGGCCTCTAGCAAAGACAGCTTGGTATTATTTTTAATTTGCTTTAGAACTGTTAAAATTGAGGCAAACCAAATTTTTTTTCTTAAAAGAAAAAGCAGCTCAACAACCTTTAAATAAACCATAACAAAAATGTCTAGTAGTTTCTTAATGAGCTTCAATAGAGTTATCTAGCATGAACTGCCAAAGACATTTTTTTCCAGAAACTAGAAATAGACCTATAGGGGCCCAACTCCAGTCTAAGGCTCAGTCCCAGCTAGTATTCCTAAAAGCCTGATCTGAAATATCAAAGCAAAATTTATTTTCATTATCCTTATGAGATAATCTCCAATGGCAGCCTAGCATTACTATTTGTAGCTCACTGAGGACTCAGTGTGCTTAAGTATGCTATTTAAAATCAGAAAATATACTTTTGGTATAAGCCATTTTGTAAATTTACAGATGCAAGAGAAAGGCAATATAGATTTTTTTTTATAAACTGCACCATGGTCCTCTAGAGTACATAGGGAAATTTTGCTTCACTATCTGAAATATCTTTCGGAAATGTCTCTCTTTGGCTCCAGCAAATGTCTTGGCTCAGCTGCTGAACTACAGGTGCTCCTGGAAGCTGGAGGACCTATCTAAGAACTTAGTCCCTTTGCTTGCCTAGTTCTGAGGGTATGTGACCCTGAATGCCGTGCTGATGGTGGACATGAAGAAGTTCAAGAAAATAAACAAGGCAAACAAAGAGTTGAAATGCTTGGGTGTTAATCAACAAATTCTGGATTGGCCCTAATTTTCTAGCTTGTTCACAGTTTCAAACAGGCAGCAGGACTCTTTCTGGACACTTTAGAAATACATATTCAGGGACGCCTGGGTGGCTCAGTCGTTAAGCATCTGCCTTCAGCTCAGATCATGATCCCAGGGTCCTGGGATTGAGCCCTGCGTCGGGCTCCCTGCTCAGTGGGGAGCCTGCTTCTCCCTCTCCCACTCCCCCTGCTGTGTTCCCACTCTCGCTATCTCTGTCAAATAAATAAGTAAAATCTTAAAAAAAATACATATTCTGTAAACAGATGCTTGATGGAACAACTATAGTGTTTGCCACTCATGTCAGAGTGATTGCCTTAGAAAGACCCATCTCAGAGATAAGGTCAGGAACAGAGCAGAGGTTTTCCAACATGAGAATGCCTTCTAACGGTTCTGATTGCACAAATACTGTTATCTGCTTTTCTAATACATAGCTATTAAGAGGTGAAAGAGAACCTGTTCATCATATATATTATGTAAGAGAAATGAGAAACCGCAGTAACAGTCAGCAGCTGGACACATCCAGGTCATTGACACTTGCATGTATGGCCGAAGCCTTTGGGGTCAACGTGGAGTTCATAGGTTTATTGCTGCTAGATAACTACATGGTAAAACTGACAAAGCAAATAATGTAAGGGAAACCAACAGACCTGTACCAAGAAAGTATAAAGAAAAGAGTCTAGAAACTTAACAGGGTAATTAAAATGTAACACATTCACTGAGGAATTGTGATAATTTTACTTTAAGAACATTTTTAGTACCCGAAGGATTTCTTTCCATGACAATTAGCTAGAATCTTAATTAGTTTAATTATGTAAACAGTTCAACTGTATAAAATAAATATAACATTCTTGCTTTCAGCTTAAAATATCTTTTTCTTTCAGAAGTTAAGAAAATTACACTTATATGCTTCTAGAGAATTTTACAATGTGGGAGTGGAGGGCAGATAATGTTTTGGTTTGCCTTTGAAGATAGAACAGTTGATATTCAGATCATTGATGTTATTACAAGGATGGTGTTTGGAATTTTCATTTAGCACAATATATTCAATATGGAGAGTAATTTTTAATGCTCTTAAAAGCAAGAATTCCATGTCCTTATATATTTTGTCAACATTTTTTTGAAAGGGTAAAATATACTTCCTCTGACAGAGGATACGATAAGATAACAAACAAATAAAAAAATCCCCCTCCTTAAGGAGCTCACTCATTCACGCATTCTGCACCTAGTAGGTACTCAATGAATATTTGTTGAATGAAGGAATTATTTTAACTATTAGATAATGCCTTCTAGAAATAAAGGGCATATATTTAAGTGACCCGATGATAATTAAACTTTAAAAATGGGGCGCCTGGGTGGCTCAGTTGGTTAAGCGACTGCCTTCGGCTCAGGTCATGATCCTGGAGTCCCAGGATCGAGTCCCGCATCGGGCTCCTTGCTCAGCAGGGAGTCTGCTTCTCCCTCTGACCCTCCCCCCTCTCATGCTCTCTCTCTCTCTATCTCATTCTCTCTCAAATAAATAAATAAAATCTTTAAAAAAAAAAAATGACCAGTGCCTGCTTATGGATGGGAAAATAATTTTTAAGAGGAGCTTTTCAAATTATTGAGCATATTTTTATTTGAGGAGGGTTTTTAAAATATATCTTTTTATTGCTAGCTGCTGACATAGTCACTGTCATATAGTAGATGCTAAATAAATGTTTGTTGATTTCATGAATAAAGGAAGCATTTTAAGGGTTAGTCCATTCATCTGAAATTATACATAGTTTGTTTACATTAAGGTTGACAATTTATTTGAATAATGATATGGGATTGTCAGCAACATATAGAAGTTATCTCTGATGACTGCTAAGCTTATGAGACCATCAAGGAAAATCAAAAAATAGGCTGAGAGTAGAGGAAATTTTATAGTCTCAGGAATGACGATGGTACAGTAATTGTATGGCCAAAGATAGTAAGTATGGCCAGTAATAAGCATGGGCCAGTAAAAAAAGACAAAGGAGGGAATTTGAGGTTGTGAAAAAAACACAAGGGGGATGATTAAGATAAATATGGGAAGTGAGCATTCACTTGATGAAGCTAGAGCAATGGTATGTCAAAGAGTAATGAGATATTTGGCTAGAAAACATGGGGATTGTGGACTCCATTGATGAAGGGCCTTAGATGCCAGACTCAAGAATTTAGATGAGATGTCATAGGCAAGAGAAAGAGATTCTAAGAGACTGGCATGATAAAAGAAGAGATAAAAGAGATAATGCTGGCAGCTCTATGCAGCATAGAATGGCAGGCTCAGAAGCCAGAGGCTTAGCATATAGTTGGGGGCCTCGCAGCAATCTTAGTGAGATGAAGGTCTGCTTTTTGGAGGTTTCTAGGGAAAGGAAAAGGAAAATACAAATGCAGGGGTGGGGGTATGGGCAGGACAGCATTTGATTGACTTGGGGCAGATTCAGGGTGCCAGTTAAAGGGGTGGGGTCATTTGGCTGGGTCTAAGGCTTACTTACATTTCAGATGTCACAGGTTCCCTAAGACATGCCCTTGGACATAGATGATGGGAAAGGATGAAATGTTAAGACATAAGTTGTAAACTATGGGGATTACCGACATAAGTGTGATGGCTGAAAACTGCAAGAATGGGTAGTATAGAGAATCCATAGAAAGAGGAGAACAAAATATTAAAGTGAGCTTTGGTTGACCTTGCAGGATGGGTCAAGAAGAAAGGAGATGGGTAAGAGTGAAACTATAGCGGGGAAATAGGACTATCACGCTTTCAGAAGAGAAGGAAGATTTCAGGGAAACAGTGACCAAGTGGATCAACTGTAGTCAAGGAAACAAAAAACAAAGCTGGAAATGTGAAAGCTCAGGGGAAAATTCATTCATTTGGGGGCAGAGGAGAGGGAAGAAATTTTGTTTTCTTTTTTTTTAAAGTAAGTTTTCTGATATTTCACTGAAAAATATGAGGGTGGACATTATATTATTAATCCTTTCAAAGAGATTAATATTCATCTTAATATGGGGGCTATATAGTGATGTACAGACTTGATTCTTAGAATATTGCTGCTGAAAGCTATATGGCTCAAACAAATTGGATGATTATAATCCTCAATTGCTGAAGATAAGCAATTCAACCCAACTTCCAGCTGGAAGAATTAACTACACTTTTACCTTTAGGGGGATAAGTCATTGTAAAAGAGTTGGACTGTTTTTAGTGACTTGATACAGAGCTGGTGGGTATGTTTCTGTTGTCTTGCTTAGTTTTCAAAGGGCTGGAAGTGGAAAAGAGTAAAGAAACCAATCTTGTGGAAAACAGAAAAAAGCTCATTTCTATGCTTACTCAAAATACATAGAAGGATGTGAAAACAAGTCAGAAGTTAAAGTTGACACTTAGACTCCTGGCTCTGTGACTTTGACATTCACAGAGGAGGTAAAACAGAAATGAACTTCAGTTTTTAAAAAAATAGGAGTCTATATGCATTTGATGACAACAGTGAATTATGTTTAAATACATTTTTGTAATACATAGTGAAACATGAGTTCTTACTAAACTGAAGATTTATGGTCAATTTTCTTACCCAAGCTTATTGGTAATGTAAGGCTAACAAGGCTGAAAGTTATTTGCAGTTAATTCTTTGCAGTACCATTGTCAAATATGTATTTGATGGTGCTCACTGCTTATATAGGTAACTGGTTTATTAAACAGTTTTACCCTGGTGAGGTATAAGCATAAAATGATTTTATTTTTTCTCCAATTGCTATTTTCAGCCATGCTCTGTTAAAGGACTCTTTCTAGTCCTCTTAAAATGAACTTAGATTGTTTCTATAACTTTTCATCCATTCCAAGATATTAAAAAATCTATTCCATTCTGGAATGACATAAGTTCAGCCTCATGGCAAATTAGCACAGTTCCTCTCTTTATGTCTTGTGCTTAGAAGTCTAAGGAAACTGCCCTGTGGAGATATGAATGTGAGTCCTGTTCTTTCATTTCTTTTCCCTTTCTAATTCTGCTCCATCCCTTTTTAGGTTTACTTTTCTCCTCCTACATTGGAGACTGGGAAGAGAAATATGAGAAAGGCCAAATGTTTACACCTGCATTCCAAGACTGGTTCTCTTACCTGGAATGCAAGTATGAGTTTTTAAAGAGTTCTGCCCAGGTTCCTGCTCCAGGTTACCTCTCACATTCTCTTGTTGCTGTGGTCTGCTTGTTCATATGAGTAAGACAACTCAAGCATGGATACCCTCCTGGCAGTTTCTATCTGAGCAGTACAGACTACTTCAGTAGAGTCCCCCTACTGCTGTCTTTCTGCAATTCAATTTTTTTTTTTTAATCAAGTAGACATCGAGGGCAGATCCCCAATCCTGATTCAGTCTCCACTTTTTTCTCTTCAGGCTATGGTGGCTGAAAGAATGGAATCATAGTCTATTCCCTTTGCCCTTCAGGCAAGAGATGGCAATAACTCCCTACCCACTGTGGCTAGCTCCCTAGATCCTTCATCATTACCTGTTGGCTTCTCTTCATCTTGTCATACCCTTGTACATTGTTCTTTTATTAAACCCCCTTCAAGACCTATTAGAATGTGCCATGTGTGTTCTGTCATGGCTCTGACTGAAATGAATAATAAACACAATCTCAGCAACTCTGTACTATATTGTAAGGCAAAAATATGATTTACACATATCATCTTAGGAAATTTACATATCTGAATGTTACTAGAGAGAAAGAGAACTTGAATAGGATAACTTGAATATTTTTATTTATTTATTTATTTATTTATTTATTTATTTATTTATTTATTTATTT
>NW_023270451.1:62067897-62157153 GCF_011800145.1 Mirounga leonina | reverse complement strand
TTTATTTATTTATTTATTTATTTATTTATTTATTTATTTATTTATTTTAGAGAGAGAGAGAGAGAGCATGAGCAGGGGGGAGAGTAGAGGAGGAGGGAGAGGGAGGAGGAAAGAATTTCCAGCAGACTCCATGCTTAGCACAGAGCTTAAGATCCTGACATCATGACCTGAGCTGAAACCAAGGGTCAAATGCTTAACCTACTGAGCCACCCAGGCGCCCCTTGGATAGGATAACCTGAACTAAAATCTCAGCCCTGTCATATATAAGGTGAGTGTATACATGCCTACTTCATGAAGTTGATATGAAGATTCACTGAGATAAAGGAATCACCTACACAGATCATATTCAATAAATATTCATTCAACATCTACATGATGCCAGGCATTAAGTTCTTTCTATACCATGAAGTGTCCTATAAATACAAGTTAATTCAACTCTTAATCTGATATAGAAGAGATATCTTGTAGCCATGAAAACATTCCTCTTTAGGGGTGCATGGGTGGCTCAGTCAGTTAAGTGTCTGCCTTCAGCTTGGGTCATGATCCTGGGGTCCTGGGATCGAGCCCGCATCAGAGCAGGGAGCCTGCTTCTCCCTCTCCTCCCCACTTGTGCTCTCTCTCACTGTTTCTGTCACTCTCTCTCAAATAAACAAGTAAAATCTTAAAAAAAGAAAGAAAGAAAGAAAGAAAACATTCCTCTTTGTATAGAATGACCAAACTGTATGAGGAAGACTAGACTAGAAGTATAACTAACTCTTCTTAGTGTCCTTCATTTGGTTCTCTTACTGTAAAACATCAGCATCATCATAAATATGCAGTTTATAATCTCTGGTAATGAAATTTAGCAACACAATATGTTTTAAAAAATTAAAGTTGCTGGGAACTTATTTTTATATACAAGAGCAACAAAAGTAAAGAAAAAGTATCAAAATAATCTAATATAGACTGTTCTTAAAAATGCCACAATTAATAAGTGAAAATACATCAATTATATTGAGTCCCCATAACTTAACATTTTTAAAGTAAATTTTAAATGTAAATTTATAATTAATATTTGAATAAATATTCAAGAACCTTTGGTTAAGGAAAGAATATTGTACTGAGCATTAGAAGGCTTGGGATTAGATCTATTTCTGCCATTAACTGGCTATTGACCTTTAATAATTTAATTCTCTGAGGTCTTATTTCTAGTTCTATGGTTCAGTTAACATATGTTTAAGACATATTAATTTATAAACAATATATTTAATGCTCCCAAACTTACTAATTCAATATAGGTGAAAAAATGTGCTAAACTCAGTGCTACTGAGAATGGAATAAAGAAGATCTAGTCCTGTCTTCAATGAGTTAGAAGGAGTAAAATGTCAGTGCCAGTAAGCATTAAATAAATTCTGTAACTGAGATTAATAAAGTACTTAATGAAACTGCCATAAGGAAAATTTTTTTTCCCTAGGTGAGGAAGGAAATGACATTGCAGAGTAGATAGCTTTTATAGATCCGTAATTCTAGCTGAAAATTATCTTATAGAAAAACCGTGCATTTAAAAAAGTATTTCTTCAAAACTATTTGCAGCTTTTTTTGTGAGGATGAAAAGAAAATATTAACTTGAAAATTTTTGATATCTGATAAAAATGAATATTTGTTTTTCTCTTAATCGATTTTGATCTAATGCCTGACAAGTCCATTAGTTCACTAAATTTGTTTTTTAGAGTTAACACCAAAGTGGAGGCTTCTGCTTTTCCTATTCAATATTTCATCAAGCATCCTAGCTCTGCACTTCAAGTATAGGGGAAAACACAGTTTGTGCACAACTGCCTGAGGTCCCTTACTTGATGAACTTGGTGATATACCAAGACCCACAATAATAATAATAATTTTTTTAAATGCTCAAATGTTACTGTGCCACTGTGATAAGACTCTAAATATAAATTATAACCATTGTATCAGGGGTTCTATATTCAAATATGTGATGAAATTTCAATGTTTGGAAAATTTTAAATTCCAGAAGGGAAGATGATCCTTTTTTTAATTGAAGTGCAATTAAAATACAATATTATATTAGTTTCAGGTGTACAACATACGGATTTGACAATTCTGTATATTACTGAGTGTTGACCATGGTAAGTGTAGTCACCGTTCTGTCAACATACAACATTATTACAATATTGTTGATCATATTCCCTATGCTGTACTTTTCATATAACTGGAAGTTTGTACCTCTTAATTCCTTTATCTGTTTTTCCCATGTCCTCACCCAGGTTATCCTTTAACTATAGGTATTCTTTAGGGCCCCACTTATATGGGCAAGTATATGATGTGATTGTATGATACATATATTTATAAATTAATCTGTTGGAGTTGAAACTCAACTTTGTTATGTTATTACCAGTGTTTCTAAAATCACGGAGGTATGTACTCTATATTTGGAATTATGTTATAATTGTACCAGAATAGCTACCTACTTAAAAGAAATATGTGAAGTACCCTTGTATAAAGTGAAAAATAATATTTAATTTAATTTTGAATAAGTGCATACTTTATACATTACTTTTTGCTTAAAACAAAGGCACACTGACAGAATCATTAAATTTCGGGGTCTTGAAAAGCCTTGTTAAGAGCTTTCCTCTTTGGTATGTATGACAGCTGGGCAAAAGTGGTGGTGTGTGTGTGTTTTGGAGGGGGCTTCGTAGATCGCAGCCTTCCTTCTCCCTCCCTCTGGGAAAGAACAAACAGGTAGTGCCAGCTTCTCTCGTCTCCCCCTACTACCCTTTAAAAAGAGAAGAGTGTAATTCTCTTGAGTGAAGCTGTCATAGAGAAAGACTAACTGCCTTCTCCTGGAGGGAAATGTGACTAGGAGCGAAGCATGGAAGAAGCCCTGGCAAAGAAGAAACCAGATCATAGAAAAGAGGGAGTCCTTTTGCGCTAAGAATGTGAGAGGTACCTGGGCATTTCAAAGGGAGACAGGATTATAACTAGCATTATTTTGAACCACATACTGGATTGCTTAATGTTTTCATGATAAGCTGCTCATGATTAGAATTTGTGTTTAGGCCATGCTGTACTAAATCACATGGATCATGGCAACAGGTTATATATATGTGTAAGATGTATTCCCTTATAATAAAGGAAGAAAAGTCCTTCAACATGCATAACACACAATAGGCACTCTATAAATGTTAGCAATTAGTGTGAAGAATCTTCTTCAAGAAGACAAGTTTACAGATTGCAAGGTAACTTGCAGAAGGAATCTCTTAAAGGATTATTTCATTTCCATTATAGCAACACTACAAATTCTTTGTATTCTTCTAATCTGTGTAATTTCCTATTATTTCAAATAGTATTCTGTATAATAATATTCCAGCACATGAAATAATTTGGGCAAACTCATGGAATTTGCTAACTTACAATTTGGCCTAAAGCAACTCTTATGTACATTTCCATTCTTTTTTAAAAAACATAATTATTAATTATTAATTTCTCCTGAATGTATTCCCTTCCTGTGAAAGACCTAAATTATTAAAATTATAAAAACTACTGCAAATATAGCACATTTATAAAATTCAGTGTTGCAGAAAATGTGGGGAAATTTGCACACTGTTGGGAATATAAATTAAAGGATGTGAACAGGGCGCCTGGGTGGCTCAGATGGTTAAGCGTCTGCCTTCGGCTCAGGTCATGATCTCAGGGTCCTGGGATCGAGTCCCACATCGGGCTCCCTGCTCCTTGGGAGCCTGCTTCTCCCTCTGCCTCTCTCTCTCTCTCTCTGTCTCTCATGAATAAATAAATAAAATCTTTTTAAAAAAAGGATGTGAACAATATATACCAAAAGCTTTAAAATGGTACAGATCCTTTGGCAGAACCAATTAAATTCCAGAAATTTATCCTAAGGAAATAATTAAGCATAAACTTAGAGATTCATCTACAAGATGTTCTGTATTTATTACTTATAAGAAAAAATTATGACAAGAAGCAAGTAACAGATTGATAAATATACCAATAAATATACCAAAAAAATAAATAAATATACCAAAAATATATGTATTATACAACAGAATTCAGCCACTAAAAAGTATATTGTAGGTAATTTTGATATTTTTTTAGTGTGTAAATAACACATGAATAATTTCCATATAAGTGTTTAAATGGTAAATAAATAAAGTAAAAAGTTAAAAGCTCAACTTGCTATTTTCAGTAACGGTGTTCTAGGAAATTATGACCAACCTTCCCACTAGGGACATCGATGAAGCCTACAAAAAAAAATTTTTTTAAACACCTTCAAAGTATGAAAACCTTAAGAAGATGGTAAGGATTTATGGAATCAGTTTCTAATATAGTTCCTAATAAAGAAAGCCAAAAGACAGTGGAATTAAAATCTCAATGTACTGGCAGAAAATAATTCCAACCTTGAGTTCCATACTGAGAAAAAATATTTTCCAGAATAGAGGCAAGAGAAAAAAAGACAATTTCAAGAGAACTTATAAAAATCTCCTTCCAGCAAAAGGAAAATTATCTCAGTTGGAAATCAGAAATCTAAGAATAGGAAAGAACACAACAATGATTATAAATATGTTGACATATATAAATGAATATGAACTGTATGTAAAAATAATGATGATCTGAAATTTCTTAAAATCGAACTGAAATAAATAAAAAATGACAATGAGTTGAGAGGGGAGCAGGAGGGAACTGTTGTAAGGAGTTTGTCCAAAAATAGGGTAAAAGTATTGATTAACATTAAGTTTATTTTAGAAGATTTATTTATTTACTTTAGAGTGGGGGGAGGGGCAGAGAGCAAGGGAGAGAGAACCCCAAGCAGACTCTGCACTGAAGTGGAGCCCAACACGGAGCTCCATCTCACCCTGAGATCATGACCCCAGCTGAAACCAAGAGTCAGATGCCTAACTGACTGCACCACCCAGGCGCCCCTTAATATTAAACTTTATAAGTTAGGAATGCATGTAGGACTTTCTAGACTATGAATTAAAAGAACAAGAGCTGCATATATAACTTCCAAAAAAAGAAGAAATTTGAGATATTAAAAATGTATTTAAAAAGGAGGGAAAAAGGTGAGAAAAAGAAATAGAAAAAATGTGATGAATGGAAAGCACAAAATAGGTTAGCAGACTTAAAGCCACATGACGTACTCTACATTAGATGAAGAGGACTGAATGCTCCTTGAAAGACAAATACTGTCTGACTGTGTAGTAAAAAAAAAATTATAAATATTAGGTTAAATCATATGAAATTGTCAATAGCTGATAATTTTCTGACCACAGGAATTGCAATTTCATTTGATTCAAGCTAATAATGTTATTTGGAAGAGACAAATGTAAACCATTAGGACAGAGGAACATTTAAGTTAAAAAAAATGGAAAAGAGCTGTGCAAACACTAAGATAAAGCTGATTTATCTATATTAATAGACAGAATGAAAACCAAAAAGCATTAGCAGAGATAAAGAGAGTCGATAATGATTAAATTTCATTTCAGTGAGATACCACAATTTATAATTTATAAGCACCTAAATAAAGTATCCTCAAAATATAGAAAACACAATGGACAGAAATACAAAATCAACAAATCTAAATCTTAATAGGATAGTTTAACATGAATTTCTCAGTGATTGAAAGACAAGCAAAGACAAAATCAGTAAAGAAATCTTATGTTTATATTTTCTGATTTGAGCAACATAATTAGTAAACAAACTAAGGAATGGATATAGAACATTGCATCCAACGACTTCTGTATAAGCCCTAGGGGTACAAACTGAAGAAAGGGCTAGTGAACTTGAAACAGATCAGTAGAAATTATCCAATTTAAAAAACAAAACAATGGACACCTGGGTGGCTCAGTTGGTTGAACATATGCCTTCAGCTCGGGTCATGATCCCAGGGTCCTGGGATCGAGCCCTGTATCGGGCTCCCTGCTCAGAGGGGAGTCTGCTTCTCTCTCTCCCTCTGCCCCTCCCCCCCCGCTCATGCTCTGTCTCTTCTCTCTCTCAAAGAAAATTAAAAAAAATCTTTAAAAACAAAACAAAGTTTTAAAAAAAGTTGACATATAAAACTATAAACAACCTAAAAGAATATACAAATAGTAGAATATAGAATATACTGTAAATGTAGAATACATAGTCATATCATATATTAATAAAAGAAAACTCCAGGGACAGCTGGGTGGCTCAGTCCTTAAGCATCTGCCTTCCACTCAGGTCATGATCCCAGGACCCTGGGATTGAGTCCCGCATCAGACTCCCCGCATCAGGCTCCCTGCTCAGAGGGGGGTCTGCTTCTCTCTCTCCCTCTACCCCTCCCCGCCCCGCTCATGCTCTGTCTCTGTCTCTCTCTCAAAGAAAATTAAAAAAAACTTTAAAAACAAAGTTTAAAAAAACAGTTGACATATAAAACTATAAACAACCCAAAAGAATATACAAATAGTAGAATATAGAATATACTGTAAATGTAGAATACATAGTCATATCATATATTAATAAGAGAAAACTCCAGGGACGGCTTGGTGGCTCAGTCATTAAGCATCTGCCTTCTGCTCAGGTCATGATCCTGGGGTCCTGGGATTGAGTCCCACATCAGGCTCCCCGCATCAGGTTCCCTGCATCAGGCTCCTTGCTCAGAGGGGAGTCTGCTTCTCTCTCTCCCTCTGCCCCTCCCCCTGCTCATGCTCTGTTTCTCTGCTCTCTCTCTCTGATGAATAAATAAATCTTAAAAAAAAAGAAAACCCAGAAAGATATTTACCAAGGAGTTAACAGATAATCAATAGGTAACAATTATTGTCTTTTTCTTTTATTTTTCTATATTGTCAAATTTTCATTAAATATTTGAATAATTTTTTTAAGTAAAAACTTATTTTTCATTCACCAATTTCATTCACCAAAAACACAAAATAAGGGACAAATTATTCTAAAATTTAAATGAGGCACAATCTTTCTAAGTGTGAGGCAGAAATAAGCTGTATAAGAATCATCTCAGCTTTCTATTTTAAAAAAGTTATCAAAGTTTCATGCCAGACCTACAGTCAGAATATTTGGGGGTTGTGCCTGGGAATCCACAGGTTAATATTTTGACATTCAAGTTAGAGAACCATGGAAATAGAAGGAAAGTGAAGATGGTTAAATATAGGAATGCTAGCTATAATCTCAATGATTGATGGTTATAATAAATGCCACGTAGATCTCCTTCACTTTAATCTACTGATATGGCAAGATGAGTCAGTTGTGGATATAGAATCTATTATTTTGCTGTCATATTCTCAGAGCATTAGAGGTTGGTTTTGTGATTTCAGAAATAGAACCCCATAATGGAATTAATTTTGACATTCACAAACAGTGGTGAAGTACTTAGCTTTAACTTACATACCTCTGAAGCCATGATTTCAAAGGGTTATTTTGTTACTACTTCAAGCATATAGGGTTAGACATTTGAATGACCAAATCAATTAATTTAGGTATATACTTGTGTATTCCTGCATATGCCTAGCTAAAGACTAAATATTATGATTTGGAATATATTTTTGAGTGGATTGGAGAGGATGGTATTTTTAACAGAGGCTCTAAATAATAGGCACTAAAAAATAATTTATGTTTCCAATTTCTGAAAAAAAATAAAATAAATAAAGCTCAGTAGTTTGGTAGATGTCTATGAAGATTATCAAGATTTCTTTCACCTCATACTAAGGAAACTTAGTCAAAGTCCAAATGTGTAATAGCTTTTATTTTGACAGAAAGTTCTATAATTCAGGTGAATAGAGTCACATAATCTCAAGAATAGGAGACTGTATGGTGCACAATGCAGTTTAGCAGAGATAGTGTGACATTGTGCTTAAAAGTATTAGTTCTGGGGGCGCCTGGGTGGCTCAGTTGGTTAAGCGACTGCCTTCGGCTCAGGTCATGATCCTGGAGTCCCGGGATCGAGTCCCGCATCGGGCTCCCTGCTCAGCGGGGAGTCTGCTTCTCCCTCTGACCCTCCTCCCTCTCATGCTCTCTGTCTCTCATTCTCTCTGTCTCAAATAAATAAATAAAATCTTAAAAAAAAAAAAAAGTATTAGTTCTGGGAATGCAAACTAGTGCAGCCACTGTGGAAAACAGTATGGAAATTCCTCAATATATATGATGTAATATTCCTCTCTCTCTCTCTCTCTCTCTCTCTCTCTCTCTCTCTCTATATATATATATATATATATATATATGATGTAATATTACTCAGCCATAATAAAGAATGAAATCTTGCCAGCATGGATAGATCAAGAGAGTATAATCATAAGTTAGAGAAAAACAAATACCTTATGATTTCACTCACATGTGGAATTTAAGAAACAAAACAAATGAACAACAACAACAAAAGAGACAAACTGAAAAACAGACTCTTAAATATAAAGAACAATCTGATAGTTGCCAGGTGGGAGGTGGGTGGGTATGGGTGAAATAGGTGAAGGAGATCAAGAATACACTTATCATGATGAGAACTGAGTAATGTATGTAATTGTTGAATCACTGTATTGTATATTTCAAACTAATAGAACACTGTATGTTAATTATACTGGAATTTTTTTTTTTTTTAAAGCATTAGTTCTGGAATCAGATAGATCTAGAATCAGTCTTAGCTCCCAGACATATTAGCTATGTACTACTGGGCATGTTAGTTAACTTTTCTAAGCCTTAGTTCCTCATCTGTAAAATTTTAAAGATTTTATTTATTTGCCAGAGAGAGAGAGCCCAAGCAGGAGGAGCGGCAGGCAGAGGGAGAAGCAGGCTCCCTGATGAGCAAGGAGCCCGATGCGTCGAATCAGGACCCTGGGATCATGACCTGAGCCGAAGGCAGGTGCGTAATCAACTGAGCCACCCAGCTGTCCCTAGAGCTTTTATTTTTGAGCTCAAAGAGATGTTTACAGTCTAGCAGAGTGCCTGATAAATAGTAAATGCCTAATGGATTATTGCTAATATAAGTAAGTATTACCACATCTGTATTAATCAGGGTTCACTAGAGAAACAGAACCAATAGGAACCTACATAGATTCATTATAATATAGATAGATATGTGACGTATCTATGATATATAGAGATGCGTGCATGTGTGTGTGTTTATGGGTGGGGGAGAGATTATAGGAATTGAATCATGTAGTTACGGAGGCTGAGAAGTCCCATAATCTGCCATCTGCAAGCTGGAGGAACAGGAAAGCCATGGTGTAATTCAGGCTAGTCCATAAACACTATGTGCAAGGGCAGGAGAAGATGATGTCCAGCTCAAGCAGACAGCAGATTCACCCTTCCTACACCTTTTTGTTCTATTCAGGTCCACAAGAGATTGGATGATGTCCACCTGCACTGGTGAGAGTTACTCAGAGTTACTCAATCTATGGATTCTAATGCTAATCTCTTTTGGAAACACCCTCTCAGACACACCCAGAAATAATGTTAATCAACTATTTGGGCATCTTTTAGCCTAGTCAAGTAAACACATAAATTAACAGTCACAACATCACATTCCCATTTTCCTTTTAATGAAAGTGCATTTATATCTGTGATAGTTTTTCTTACGTATCTGTCTTAAAAGCTTGTCAGATTCTTCATAGGGAGAGTTCTGTATATGTTGGAAGAGATATTTTGATATGTATCTTGGGGTGATGGTATGAGACCTGCAAGGGGCATTTTTGAGAACTGTTGTCTTTCCCTGGAATTCTATTCCAGTGTCAGTCATGTGACACTCTTCTGTTATTCTCTAGCCATGTCAGCTACATCTTTTTCCTTTTGTAAGCCTCTCCTCCACATCTTCTCTCTTGGTATCTGACTCTACTTATGAAGTGAAATTTGGCTTTCTTTTGGTGTCTTTAAATTTTACTTTCATTACCAAACTTGATGAAGGTTTGTTCTTGGATCCTGCTCCCTTTAGAAAATCTGGAAGTATTCTAAATTTTAAATAATTCTCCTGATACATGTGGTATATAAAATATTCATATTGATGTGTACATCTACATATACAGATGGTCCCCAACTTACAATGTCTCAATCATTTTTTGACTTTATGATGGTGCAAAAGTAATATGCATTCAGTAGAAACCATACTTCAAATTTTGAATTTTTGATCTTTTCCCTAGCTAGCAATATGCAGTATGATATTCTCTTGTGATGCTGGGCAGTGGCAGACAGCCATAATTCCCAGTCCGCCACACAACCGTGAGGGTAAACTATGATCCACTTATAACCCATACATTCTGTATCCATACAACCATTCTGTTTCTCACTTTCCATACAGTATTCAATAAATTACAGGAAATATTTAACACTCTATTATAAAATAGGTTTTGTGTTTGGTGATTTTGCCCAACTGTCAGCTAATGTAGGTTTATCTGGCTGTAACCTCATCATAAACCAAGGAAGATCTGTGTATAAAATCATATACATCCACACACTATACATATATACTCACTTGGTTTTATAGGCATAGATAAGATAGGTAAATTTAAGAATACTCTATAGGATTAAGACATTGTTCTGAACACCCTTGATAGAGCCCCTTGATAAAAGGCACTGGGACTATAGCAACCCATGGGGAAAATGACATGTCATCAAAATAACAACAGTCTATAAAAACATCCTTTTTGTTCCAGTTCTCTTTCTGTACCACACTTCATTGTATAAAGTTTAGTAGCTTACATTAAAGTTGATTCTACTGACTGTGAGAGAGTGAAACAAATCAATCAGGATTTTCTTCCCCACTGAGAATGACATGAGGTGGCATCACTAGAGACACTTCGAAGTCCCATGTGGTTGATGAATTAATGAAAAAACAGTAATTACTACTTTAATCAAAATATGCTGTTTATTGTCCAGCCCATTCATGCAAATCATGATACTTATGACTACCAATTACTGCTGATTGCAAATGAATACAAGGTTTTGTTAATGTTAACATCTCCCAATCAGTGTGGGACATATTACAAATAATAACATCAAAAATGTCACTTCAGGAATTCCAAATGCCCCTTTACTCTGGTCTTCTGCAGGCTCCAGAAGGGTCATTCTGGGGAGGACGTGAGGCACAAAGTGTAAGGCCACAGAGAGGAGCCACAAAGTGTAGAGGAGATGTGATTGTGGAAGTAAGAAGTTGACAAAACACTTCATTTTCCTTGTGACCAGCCTTACCCAAGAATGTGCAAATACTATCATTCTTAGGAGAAATTAAGCCCTCTCAAGGCTTCTGTCAAGAAAGTGTACCCCTGGCTCAATTTCTAAGACCTCACCCACCATAGCAAGATCATAAAGAGCTATGGAGCATCCCCCATGGTAGATTATATCCTTGTTATCAAGGTCTTTCCTGCTGGTGTTCCTCTGATCATACCTCTTTCTGTTACACAGTGTCTACTAAATGGTACACTCACAGTCTCTTCAAGTGTGCACTAAGCTTTACTAAAAACCGAGAGAGTTTAGGGTTATTAAGCAGACTGATTTATGACATTAATTGCTCATTGTCTATTCACGTGTCTCAAAAGTGCTCCCAATGCATCTGATGGCCTCTGGAAGCATTTCTGGCTACTTCCACTTGATCCTCCTCCATTTCAATCCTTTACTATGAATATACTTGCCATGGCTCTGCAAATCCTGGTACAAGGATTTGGATGTCAGTGCCCTTTTTACTTAAGAGCAGAGGTCAATAGAATCCAATACGTATTTAACCCTACTCTAGAGACTCCAGTCTGGGCAAAACTCTGGGTTCTAATCACAGTGTTAATCTAACCCAAATTCTCATCATATTTTCTTTATTTGGCTCAGATGTATTACTATGGACAGGCACCACCTTCCATACTCAACTTATTTTATTCTTCTTTCTATCCCCAGAGATCACTGCATATTCACATTCATTTCTAGACTAACCTTCCTTTCTTTTCTGACCTCAGACCCTGGAGAAGCTGTATTATATTGAGTCAGGGATTCAAATACCCTTTTCTCAGTACTAGGGCTCATATGATAATAAGTTGTATCATAAAGCCTTAGGATGAGGAAAAATGCAGGAGATGAAAATGAAAACTTCAGTGGAATCCCTCCTCTGTAGCACCCTGACTATTTATATTGACAAACTCACCCTTTTTACTTATAGGACTCTGTCTTGCCTCTAGATGACCTAGTTTGACCTTGGCTACTAGCCTTTTCTTCCATTTGTTCTTGGCTCTGACATTCATGCTACCTCTTGAGTTCCTGGTTTCTAGACCACAAATAACTTGTTTTGTATTGGTCCTTTTACCCCACAGCTAAAATATTTTGTAAGATTCAGAGTGATCTGGGTTCAAATCCACTCTGTGCTTTTTACTACTCAGGCAATGTGGATAACCTAAACCTTACAAACTTTAGTTCTCTCATATGTAAAATAAGGGTGACAGTGGGTAAGTTTCAGGGTTTTGGGGACATTAGCAGAAACTCAGTAAATGGTAGTAGACATTTACATTATTATAATCATTTTTATTATGATACTCTGCATCTCCATTTACTACCTCCATTTTTTTTTTAAGTAGTCTCCACACCCAGTGTGGACCCCAACACAGGGCTTGAACTCAGGACCCTGAGATCAAGACTTGAGCTGAGATCAAAAGTCAGTTGCTTAACCGAGTGAGCCACCCAGGTGCCCCTCTCCATTTACTAGTTCCAGAAACAATGTTCAATTCTTTTTGGCTCTCTACTCTTTCATCCTCTCACCATTTTTTCCCTACTGACCTCAAGCAACTTTAAGTTATAATGAATAGTTTTGGGTTCCTATTTTGGGAATTTTGTCCTCAAATACCCTGATTTTCAATGAGAGCTTACTCACAGTAATCTAGCTTGAGTGACTTTATGTCCCATTTCCTGGTATAATCCTGGTCTGTACCTTTTGTCTTGGCCTATCATTAACATACTTCTTTTGAGTTCCTGTACTCAATTTCCAATGTATGGAGTGGAGGCTTCCACACATATTCAAGCAATGCCTTGACACCCGTTGGATGTCCTGTAATTCAACTTGATTCTGACACTACCTACCCAGAGATAGCATCAGATTCCACAGGTTGAGGGCTTCGTCCTATAAGACTGTCCCACCCCTTAGACACCAGTACAAATGCAGGTTGTCACCTGTGCTTCTGACCCACTGGCTATAAATCAGAGGTTCCCGCAACCCCCTCCTTAGAGTTAATTAATTTGCCAGAGTGGCTCACAGAATTCAGATAAACATTTTACTTACTAGATCACCAGTTTATTATAAAAGGATATAATTCAGGAGCAGCCAGATGGAAGAGATGCACAGTGTAAGGCATGTGGGCAAGGGCCCAAGCTTCCATACCCTCTCCAGGCTCACCACTTGCCCCACATGTCTGTATCTTCACCAACCCAGAGGCTCTCCAAACTCCATCTTTTTGGGTTTTTATAGAGGCTTTATTACATACGCATGATTAATTTACTCATTGGCCATTGGTGCAGTATTGATTCAACCTCCAGCCTCCCTCTCCCCTTTCCAGAGGTTGGGAGGTGGGAGTGAAAGTTCTAACCCTCTAATCACATGGTTGGCACCACTGGCAACCAGCCCTCATCCTTAGGTGCTTTCCCAAAGTCACCTCATTAACATAACAAAGGACGCCTTTATCACTCCTCATCAAAGGAAAATCCAGGGGTTTCAGGGGCTCTGTGCAAGAAACGGCGACAAAGACCAAATACGTATTTCTTATAAATAATAATCACAATATCACAATATCCCTCCTATTGTCAAAATAGTTTAAAATAATATGAATACCCAACTCTGACCAGACCATGCCTTGGTTCTGAGCTCTGTATTTCTTAATATTTCCCTGACTTAAGCCTGCTATTTTGATAAACACATCCCTGCTCTCTCTTTATTTCATGCTTGTTTGTGCCTTATAAGATGTGGGTTCTAGTCCTGTATCTTCACAGTCACCATCCATGAGACCTAAGAAAACAATGTCTTAAGCTTCAGTTTCTGCATCTCTTTAAAATAAAGTGATGGTAATGTTACCTTGTTTCTCATAGGGTTGTTATGAAGCTAAAACTACATATGTATGAATGAATTTGATAAATGATAAAACACTGTACAAATATAAGGAGTATTCTGGTGGGCTGGTTCTTAGACTCCCAGATGTTCTTGGACTCCTAGTAGAAGAGACAGTGCTATGCACAATGGAAGCACTTAATGTTTGTTGATACATGATTCTGTTTCTAAGATGTACAATAAGAAGTTAAAGTAAAATCTAGGTATATACTTCTAGTTGTTATATTTTAGGAAAGTTCAGCCATTTCCATTCTAGAAAAAGATATCTCCTTTCATGGGATGCCTGGGTGGTTCAGTGAGTTAAGCATCTGCCTTTGGCTCAGGTCATAATTCCAGGGTCCTGGGATAGAGTCCCACATTGGGCTCCTTGTTCAGCGGGGAGCCTGCTTCTCCCTCTTCCTGCCATTCCCCCTGCTTGTGCACTCTCTCTGACAAATAACTAAATATATAAAATCTTAAAAAAAAAATCTCCTTTTATATAAGGAACTATTTTTTGTTGGTGGAACCATGAACAATGAAGAAAGAAGATTGGAGTTTGTAAAAAAGGGGAAGGCTGAGAATGAATGAGGGTCTAAACTACTGCGTGTCCCTGGATGATGACATGCTGATGGGGGTTCACATTTGATGGGAGTCATGTCAGGGAATTACAATCATGTGCAAGTGTGTGTAGTTCTATTCCCTACTTCTCTCCTAGGGCTTGAATATTAAATTATGCTGAAGCCATGGTATTTCAGGACTGGATTAAACCTCTATCTCTTCATTCCAGTTCCCTTGGCTGAAAACCTGGGGCATAACTCATGCCTCAATTAGTGCCTGATGGAAGAGTTGAAGCTCCCTGGGCCTTCTTTGAAAAATCCCATGCCTAATGTTCTACTACAGATGTTTGCCTTGAGTCAAATATGGAACTTATGTAGAATTATATGTGGGTTAGTGGTGACTGTTGCTTTTATGAGATAAGGAATCATTTCACATTATTCTCATTTTATTTTAATGCTTGGGGTCATTTTAGCTGAGGAGTAACATTTGACTCTGAAGGAGCAGTGGTAGAAATGCAAATAAATACCCCCAAAATATAACATTTTGACCTCCAGGAAATTCATCTAAGAGTAGAAAATTATATTCAGAACCAAACATTTCCTCAAGCAACTGTATTACCATAATGTTTTGTAAAATTTCAAACTTACTTTTACTTTGAAATGGGCTGCGCAGTAGTATTTCCTAAATATACATTTAATATAGCATATGATTTAGACATTTTTATTTTTAAAACAGCAAGAATCCATTGAACAATTGGCAATGGAAATCAATGGTAGGTTTCTTAACCACAGTAACATCAATTTACTTTAAGAAATTCAGTGAAAAGGGGAGCCTGGGTAGCTCAGTTGGTTAAGCATCTACTCTTGGTTTTGGCTCAGGTCATGATCTTAGGGTTGTGGGATCAAGCCCCGTGTTAGGCTCCACACTCAGTGCAGAGTCTGCTGGTCCCTCTCTCTCTGCTCCTCCCAAGCACCCCACCCCCATTGCTCACTCTGTCTCTATCTTTGTCTCTATCTCTACTATAAATAAATAAAACCTTAAAAAAAAGAAATTCCGTGAATAAAAATCAATAAAATATGATGTGATTTTTCTACATCTATATTATTCTTTTTTTCCTCTAATCCTTGTGTTGTTGCTTACTATCTTTAGGATATTGGGAAAATTATTAGTTTCTCCACATCTTAGTTTTCTTATCTGTTGAATGGGATGGTCTTAAAGACCAAATAATTTAATCTTTGTTCACAGCACATAGTAAGCATTTCATAAATGTCAGCCATTATGATTATTGAAGATAAGTACATAAAATCTCATTCTTTGATAGGATACTTTTATTTTTAAGACTTAAAATAAATGTCAGTACAAATAATTCTATTTTTGTAATCATTATTTGAATGTTTTATTTTTGCTAAATAAAGTTTACATTTCTATTGAAAGCCATATTTAGTTTTAAACCACTTTGGTGTTAAAAGTGTAACTAATCAGTGTTTTTTGAATGTCCCCATGAGTCAGGTACTTTCCAAGACTCTCAGAGATTTAAATGTAAAAAACACCATCACTACCCTTAAACTACTTAGAATTTATTGGCAAGGATGAGTATATATATATATATTTTTTAAGATTTTATTTATTTAACAGAGAGAGAGACACAGTGAGAGAGGGAACACAAGCAGGGGGAGTGGGAGAGAGATAAGCAGGCTTCCCACCGAGCAGGGAGTCCGATGCGGGGCTTGATCCCAGGACCCTGGGATCATGATCTGAGCCGAAGGCAGACGCTTAACGACTGAGCCACCCAGGCGCCCCGGCAAGGATGAGTATATTAACAAGCAAATTTAATATAAAGCAGAGTGGAAAAAATGCTTTAAGTGAAACATAAGTTCAAGAAAGCAGACAAGTTACAGATTATAATGTTAGAACAGGGAAGAACTTCAGATATTAGAAGAATTTTCATTCAGGAAGAACATTTCAGGCAGAGGAACAATGAAAGCAAAGGCCATTGATTGACACATGAATGTGCATAGCATGTGCAGGGAAAAACTTTAGGTGTTTGACATTGAAGCATGGCAAGGACAAGGATGTAAACATGTCTTAAGAGCGGTCATGTCCAGCTTTGTAATAGAGCTTGAAGTCCGGAATTGTGATGCCACCAGCTTTGCTTTTCTTTTTAAACATGCCTCTGGCTATTCAGGGTCTTTTCTGGTTCCATGCAAATTTTAGGATTATTTGTTCCATTTCTTTGAAAAAAGTGGATGGTATTTTGATGGGGATTGCATTGAATGTGTAGATTGCTCTAGGTAGCATTGACATCTTCACAATATTTGTTCTTCCAATCCATGAGCATGGAACGTTTTTCCATTTCCTTGTGTCTTCCTCAATTTCTTTCATAAGTATTTTATAGTTTTCTGAGTACAGATCCTTTGTCTCTTTGGTTAGATTTATTCCTAGGTATCTTATGGTTTTGGGTGCAATTGTAAATGGGATCGACTCCTTAATTTCTCTTTCTTCTGTTTTGTTGTTGGTGTATAGGAATGCCACTGATTTCTGTGCATTGATTTTATATCCTGCCACTTTACTGAATTCCTGTATGAGTTCTAGCAGTTTTGGGGTGGAGTCTTTGGGGTTTTCCACATAAAGGATCATATCATCTGCAAAGAGTGAGAGTTTGACTTCTTCTTTGCCGATTTGGATGCCTTTTATTTCTTTTTGTTGTCTGATTGCTGTGGCTAGGACTTCCAGTACTATGTTGAATAGCAGTGGTGATAGTGGACATCCCTACCACGTTCCTGACCTTAGGAGGAAAGCTCTCAGTTTTTCCCCATTGAGAATGATATTCGCTGTAGGTTTTTCATAGATGGCTTTTATGATATTGAGGTATGTACTCTCTATCCCTATACTCTGAAGAGTTTTGATCAAGAAAGGATGCTGTACTTTGTCAAATGCTTTTTCTGCATCTATTGAGAGGATCATATGATTCTTGTTCTTTCTTTTGTTAATGTATTGTATCACATTGATTGATTTGCAGATGTTGAACCAAGCTTGCAGCCCAGGGATAAATCCCACTTGGTTGTGGAGAATAATCCTTTTAATGTACTGTTGGATCCTATGGGCTAGTATTTTGGTGAGAATTTTTGCATCCATGTTCATCAAGGATAGTGGTCTGTAATTCTCCTTTTTGATGGGGTCTTTGTCTGGTTTTGGGATCAAGGTAATGCTGGCCTCATAAAATGAGTTTCGAAGTTTTCCTTCCATTTCTATTTTTTGGAACAGTTTCAGAAGAATAGGTATTAATTCTTCTTGAAATGTTTGGTAGAATTCCCCTGGGAAGCCATCTGGCCCTGGGCTTTTGTTTTTTGGGAGATTTTTGATGACTGCTTCAATTTCCTTAGTGGTTATAGGTCTGTTCAGGTTTTCTATTTCTTACTGGTTCAGTTTTGGTAGTTGATACATCTCTAGGAATGCATCCATTTCTTCCAGGTTATTTAATTTGCTCATATAATAGAGTTGCTCATAATATGTTCTTATAATTGTTTGTATTTCTTTGGTGTTGGTTGTGATCTCTCCTCTTTCATTCATGATTTTGTTGATTTGGGTCATTTCTCTTTTCTTTTTGATAAGTCTGGCCAGGGGTTTATCAATCTTGTTAATTCTTTCAAAGAACCAGCTCCTAGTTTCGTTGATCTGTTCTACTGTTCTTTTAGTTTCTATTTCATTGATTTCTGCTCTGATCTTTATTATTTCTCTTCTGCTGTGTTTAGGCTTTATTTGCTGTTCTTTCTCCAGCTCCTTTAGGTGGAGGGTTAGGTTGTGTACTTGAGACCTTTCTTGTTTCTTGAGAAAGGCTTGTATTGCTATATACTTTCCTCTTAGGACTGCCTTTGCTGCATCCCAAAGATTTTGAACAGTTGTGTTTTCATTTTCATTGGTTTCCATGTATTTTTTTAATTCTTTAATTTCCTGGTTGACCCATTCATTCTTCAGTAGGATGCTCTTTAGCCTCCATGTATTTGAGTTCTTTCTGACTTTCCTCTTGTGATTGAGTTCTAGTTTCAAAGCATTGTGGTCTGAAAATAGGCAGGGAATGATCCCAATCTTTTGGTACCGGTTGAGACCGGATTTATGACCTAGGATGTGATCTATTCTGGAGAATGTTCCATGGGGACTAGAGAAGAATGTGTATTCCGTTGCTTTGGGATGGAATGTTCTGAATATGTCTGTGAAGTCCATTTGGTCCAGTGTGTCATTTAAAGTCTTTATTTCCTTGTTGATCTTTTGCTTAGACGATCTGTCCATTTCAGTGAGGGGGGTGTTAAAGTCCCCCACAATTATTGTATTGTTTTTTTTGTTTTGTTTTTTTAAAGATTTTATTTATTTTTTAACAGACAGAGAAACAGCGAGAGAGGGAACACAAGCAGGGAGAGTGGGAGAGGGAGAAGCAGGCTTCCCGCCGAGCAGGGAGCCCGATGTGGGGCTCGATCTCAGGACCCTGGGATCATGACCTGAGCCGAAGGCAGACGCTTAACGACTGAGCCACCCAGGCGCCCCCTATTATTGTATTGTTGTCGATGTGTTTCTTTGCTTTTGTTATTAATTGCCTTATATAATTGGCTGCTCCCATTTTAGGAGCATAGATATTTACAATTGTTAGATCTTCTTGTTGGATAGACTCTTTAAGTAGGATATAATGTCCTTCCTCATCTCTTAATTACAGTCTTTGGTTTAAAATCTAATTTGTCTGATATAAGAATTGCCACCCCAGCTTTCTCTTTTGGTGTCCATTAGCATGGTAAATGGTTTTCCACCCCCTCATCAATCTGGGGGTGTCTTTGGGTCTAAAATGAGTCTCTTGCAGACAGCATATCGATGGGTCTTGTTTTTTAATCCAGTCTGATAGCCTGTGTCTTTTGATTGGGGCATTTAGCCCATTTACATTCAGGGTAACTATTGAAAGATAGGAATTTAGTGCCATTGTATTGCCTGTAAGGTGACTGTTACGTATATTGTCTGTGTTCCTTTCTGGTCTATGTTGCTTTTAGGGTCTCTCTTTGCTTAGAGGACCCCTTTCAAGATTTCTTGTAGGGCTGGTTTTGTGTTTGCAAATTCCTTTAGTTTTTGTTTGTCCTGGAAGCTTTTTATCTCTCCTTCAATTTTCAATGACAGCCTAGCTGGATAGAGTATTCTTGGCTGCATATTTTTCTCATTTAGTGCTCTGAATATATCCTGCCAGTCCTTTCTGGCCTGCCAGGTCTCTGTGGATAGGTCTGTTGCCAATCTAATGTTTCTACCCTAGTAGGTTACATATCTCTTCTCCCGAGCTGCTCTCAGGATTTTCTCTTTGTCTATGAGACTCGTAAGTTTTACTATTAGATGTCGGGGTGTTGACCTATTTTTATTGATTTTGAGGGGAGTTCTCTGTGCTTCCTGGATTTTGATGCCTGTTTCCTTCCCCAAATTAGGGAAGTTCTCTGCTATAATTTGCTCCATTATACCTTCTGCCCCTCTCTCTCTTTCTTCTTCTTCTGGGATCCCAATTATTCTAATGTTGTTTCGTCTTATGGTATCGCTTATCTCTCGAATTCTGCCCTCGTGATCCAGTAGTTGTTTCTCTCTCTTTTTCTCAGCTTCTTTATTTTCCATCATTTGGTCTTCTATATTACTGATTCTCTCTTCTGCCTCATTTATCCTAGTAGTTAGCGCCCCCATTTTTGATTGCACCTCATTAATAGCCTTTTTGATTTCTACTTGGTTAGATTTTAGCTCTTTTACTTCTCCAGAAAGGGTTTCTCTAATAACTTCCATATTTTTTCAAGCCCAGCTAGTATCTTTAAAGTGATGATTCTGAACTCTAGATCTGACATCGTACTAATGTCCGTATTGAGTAGGTCCCTGGCAGTCGGTACTACCTCTTGTTCTTTTTGTTGAGGTGATTTTTTCTGTCTTGTCATTTTGTGCAGAGAATAGATTAATGAGAGAACAAAATGCTAGTAGAGTAGCCACATCCCCAGAAAATATAGTCTAAACAAATCAGAAAAGACCTGAAGCAGTGGAAAAAGAAACGGAAAGAGAGAAAAAAGAAAAAGAAAAAAAAGAAAAAGATAAAGATAAAAACAAACAAAAACAAACAGAACAAAACAACAACAACAAAAAAAACCAGAATGTGATCAAATATGATCAGGGTGGTATATAGATCAGTGCCACACACTAGATTTGGGGTATATTTTGGTCTTTTAGAAGAAAGTGCCTCCCAAAATTTTAAAGGAAGAAAAACTTATATATGTACAAAAATAAGGGTTGAAATGATGAAGGGATGGAATATGACTGTAAAGATGGAAATTATAAAAAATTTTATAAAAGGAATTGATAAGAAGTTGTTTGAAAAAAGAAAGAAGAGGATTTAAAAAAAGAAAAAAGAAAAAAAAGGGAGAGAATGTGATCAGGCAGGGGAGTAGAAAAAACCATATACTAGAGATTTAGGGTATATTTTAATCTGTTAGAAGAAACTATCTCAAAATTTTAAAGAGAGAACAACTTATATATATATGCCAAAAATACGGGTAACTACTATGAAGGGATAGAATATGACTCTAAAAATGAAAAATAAAAATATGGTTTTTTTTTAAAAAAGGGATTGATAAGATGTTGGTTGGAAAAGGGAAAAAGAAAAATTCAAAAAGAAATAAAAAGACAAAAAGACAGTTAAAAAAAAATTAACTTTAAAAGACTAAAGAATCATGGTAAAAAAGTCGTGAATTCTATGTGCAGTATTCCCCCAGCGCTGGAGTTCTGCCGTTCTCATTGATCGGTAAACTTGGTCTTGGCCGGCTGTTCTCAGGGATCTTCTGGGGAGGGGCCTGTTGCCGTGGTTTCCAAATGCCTCTGCTGGAGGCGGAATTGCCCCGCCCTTGCCCCCTCCCGGCTAAGTAATCTGCTCGGGTTTGCTCTCCGGGCTTTTGTTCCCTGCGAGCTTTCCGTACAGCTTTGGAGGCGGAGAGTGAAAATGGCGGCCTCCCAATCTCTGCCCCGGAGGAGCCGAGAACTCGGGGCCCGCTCCTCAGTGAGCCCCCAGAGAAAAGCCGTCAGTCACTCCCGTCTCCCCGGTCTCCGGCCGCACTCCGTGCTCACCCAGCCTGTGACCGCGCGTTTCCATCTCTGGCACCCGACCGGGTGGAGTCTCCAAACCCAGCAGATCCCTGCGGTGCACTTCCGCGCAGCTCCTCCCAGGGAAGGAAGGTGAGTCTCCCCGGATCTGCCGCTTGTTGGGTCCCTGCTGGAGCAGTGGCCCGACTGTGCCGCGGATCACGGTTTATGGCAACCCTGAGCTGAGAGCCCGCGCCTGGGCTCCGCCTCTGCAGCTGGCTTCCCTGCTCCGATACCTGGGAGCTCTGCCGCACTCAGGCACCCCCGGTCTTTCTGTGACCCCGAGGGTCCTGAGACCACACTGTCCCGGAGGGTTCCACCCCCCGCTTAGCCACCAGAGTGACGTCCCTCGGTGAAGCAGACTTTTAAAAGTTCCGATTTTGTGCTCCGCGGCTCTATCACTTGCCAGAAGCGGCCGACGGAGGCCCCTCCCCCGCCGTCTATCCTCCCAAATATCGCCTCGGATTCACTTCTCCGCACGTCCTACCTTCCAGAAAGTGGTCGCTTTTCTGATGAGAGAGTTGCTGCTATTCTTTTCTTCGATCTCCTGTTGAGTTTGTAGGTGTTCAGAGTGGTTTGATCCCTATCCAGCTGAATTCCTGAGAGGAGACGAAATCCAGGTCTCCTACTCCTCTGCCATCTTGCTCTGCCCCCTTGTTGTTTTTTTTAATTGAGGTAAAATTCACATAACATAAAATTAACCATTTTAAATGTACACTCAGTGGCATTTAGTACATTTACAGTGTTGTGCAAACCATCACCTATGTCTAGTTCCAAAGTGGTTTCCTCACCTCCTAAGAAAACCCATACCCATTAAGCATTCACTCCCTATTGCCTTCTTTCTCAGTCCCTGGCAACCACCAGGCTGCTTTCTGTCTCTAAGCATTTACCTATTCTGGATATTTAAAATGAGTAGAATCATACAATATGTGATATTTTGTGTCTGGTTTCTTTCACTTAACAAAATGTTTTCAAAGTTCCATTATGTTGTAGCATATATCAACATTTTATTCATGCAATTATTCAGCTGCATGCATACACCACAATTCACTTATTCATTCATCTGTTGATGGGCATTTGGGTTTTTTCTACCTATAAGCTATTGTAAGTAGGGCTGCTATGAAAATAAGTGTGTATTTGTTTGAGTATGGTTTTCAGTTCTGTGGGTATATATCCAGAAGTGCAATGTCTGGGTCACATGGTAATTTATGTTTAACCTTTTGAGGAACTGCAAATTTTCCACAGCAGCATTTTACATTCCCACCAGCAGTGCGTGAAGATTCTAATTTCTCTACATGCTCCCCAACACTTGTTATTTTCCTTTTTTTTCTTTTCAAGTTATAGCATCTTAGTGCATACAAAATGGTATGTCACTGTGATTTTTGGTTTGCATTTCCCTAATGACTAATGATGTTGAATATCTTTCCAATGTAATATCTTCATTTTATACCTTTCAAGAAATGTCTCAATTCTTCTGCCCATTTTGAAATTGGGTTATGTATCTTTTTGTTGTTGAGTTGAGTTGTAAGAGTTCTTTATATATTCTGGACACTAGACCCTTATCAAATATATGATTTGAAAATGTTTCCTCCCATTTGATAGATGGTCTTTTCACTTTCTTGATTATGTCCTTTGATGCACAAAATCTTTAATTTTGATCAAGTCCAATTTATCAATTTTTTCTATTGTTGCCTTGTTTTCAGGTCTAAGAATGTATTTTCAAATCCCGGGTCCTAAAGATCTACCTTTATGTTTTCTTCTAAGAGTTTTATATTAGTAGTTCTTATATTTAGGTCACTGTTGTGTGTTTTTCAGCTTTACTGTGGTATATATAATTGACAAAAATTGTATATATTTAAGATGTTCAACTTGATGTTCTGATAATACATATACATTGTGAAATCGCCACAACCAAGCTAACTAACACACCCATCACTTCACATAGTTACTATTTTCTTTACTTTTTACAAAATCTAAAGACTTACTTTTTTTTTAAAGGTTTTATTTGTTTGACAGAGAGATAGAGAGCACAAGTAGGCAAAGCGGCAGGCAGAGGGAGAGGGAGAAGCAGGCTTTCCATTGAGCAGGGAGCCTGATGCAGAGCTCGATTCCAGGACCCTGGGATCATGACCTGAGCTAAAGGCAGACGCTTAACCGACTGTGCCACCCAGATGCCCCAAAGACTTACTTTTTTAAAAGAGCAGTTTTAAGTTTTACAGCAAAATTAAGATGAAGGTATAGGGGTTTCCTATATATATCTCCTGCTCCCACACATGCATAAACTCCCCCATTATCAACAATTTCCCCACCAAAGTGGTACATTTGTTGTAATTGGTGAACCTGCCCTGACACATCACAATCACCCAAAGCCCATTAGGGTTCACTCTTGGTGTTGTATGTTCTATGGGTTTGAACAAATGTATAATGGTATGTATCCATCATTATAGCATCATATAGAGTGTTTTCAATGTCCTAAAAATCTATGCTCTACTTACTCATTTCCACCTCCTCCCCTCAAAACCCTGGCATCCACTGATTTTTTACTCCCTCCATAGTTTTGCCTTTTCCAGAATGCCGTATAGTTGGAATCATAGAGTGTGTAGCCTTTTCAGATCGGCTTCTTTCACTTAATAACATGCATTTAAGGTTCTTCTATGTCTTTTCCTGCCTTAATAGTTCATGATATATGTGTACATTGATATATGTATACATTGTGAAATGATCACTACAATCAGGCTAATTAACATATTCATTACCTCACATGGTTACCATTTTCTTTCTTTCTTTTCTTTCTTTTCTCTCTGTTGTGACAATGTTTTGGATCTACCCTCTTAGCAAGTTTCAAGTATATAATGCAGTATCATTAACTATAATCAGTGTGTTGTACATTAGATCTCAAGAACTTGTTCATTTTGCATAACTGAAATGTCCAACTTCATTCCTTTTTCATGTGACACACTATCCAGTTGTCTCAGCACGTTTATTGGAGAGATTATTCATTCCCAATTGGATGATCTTGGCACCCTTCTCAAAAATCAGTTGGCCATAAATGTACAGGTTTGTCATGCCAAGAAGCATGGGCTGACTCTTGCCCTTGGAGTTATAGGTCATAGAGGAAGGGTATCACATTTGGCTAGCTCAAGCACTGCTGGATACTTTCTAGCTGAAGAGAGGCCAAATTGCCAACCTCCTCTCCAAAGCAATGGTGTTCCTCCTCAGTCGACTTCCAGAGGCAGGATCAAGGCCTTGTACTGGTCCCATTCTGTATGCTGATTTCCTCAAAGCTGTCTCAGAAACAGAGATTATGATGGATGGTGTTCTTCTTTTGTTGGTGTTGATTCCATCTCTTTACTTTTTATAGGACTGTTCAGATTTTCTATTTCTTCCTATGTTAGTTTTGGTAATTCGTAAATTTCTAGGAATTTTTTTATTTCATCTAGGTTATCTGTTTTGTTGGTGAGCAGTTGTTCATAGCATTCTCTTATAATCCTTTTTATTTCTGTAGGGCTGTAGTAATATCTTCATTTTTACTTCTGATTTTGGTTATTTGCATGTTTTCTCTTTTTTCTTTGTCTAGTTAAAATGTGTCAATTTTGTTAATCTTTTCAAAGAACCAATTTTGGTGTTGTCAATTCTGTTTGCTATTTCATTTGCTATTTCATTTATCTCTGTACTAATTTTTATTTTTTCCTTTCTTCTGCTAGTTTTGGGTTTAATTGACAATTCTTTTTCCAGTTCCTTACAGTGTAAAGTTAGGTTGTTGGTCTGAGATGTTTCTTCCTTTCTATTTCCAAAGATTTATTTATTTATTTATTTTAGAGAGAGAGAGAGAGTGAGCATGGGGAGTGTCAGAGGGAGAGGGAGAGACAAATTTTAGCAGACTCCTTGCTGAGCTGAGAGCCTGATGTGGGGCTGGATTTCATGACCCTGAGATCGGGACCTGAGCTGAAACCAGGAAGGAGTCAGACGCTCAACCTACTGCACCACCTAGGGGCCCCTCTTCTTTTTAAATTTTCAGCTAATGCTTTCCTCTGAGCACTGCTTTCACTGCATCCATAAGTTTCAGAATGCCACATTTTCATTTTCATTTGTGGGGGAAGGCAGAAAGAAAGATTATGAGTTCATCTTAGGATATTTTGAGTTGAGGTACCTAGGAGACATTAAAGTAGAGGTGCTGAATAAGGAAGTGTGTTTGTACCTGGAATTCAGGAAAAACAAGGTATGGACTCCAGATACAGATTTGGGACTAATTTGCATATAGTTAGAGGTCATATAGGTGGGGAATAATTAAACCCATTATCAGTAGCTGAGAGGTAGAAAGTATATACAAGAGGAGAAAAGTCCCTTAGCAATACCAGCATTTGAAAATTGGTTAGAGTAGAAGCCAGTAAAAGAAGTTGAGAAGGAGACTTCAGAGAACTGAGAGTGGGGGTGGGAGCAAAAAAAGTGTATTTCAGGTAAGTGGAACAGCGTAACAACAGGTGCACTGGATCTGGTGATCTGGTAAACAGCAATCTCAGAGGGTACAGTTAGGTGGAGCAATGGAGAATGTGACCAGATTGAATGATTGAAGATACTGAGGTAGGCACTGGATTGAGAAGTTTAATTGCAAAGGACAGGAGAGGCATAAGGTGGCAGCTGAATTGTAACATAAAGTTGAAGGAAAGTTTTTTGGGGTTTCTTAATGGAAAAACTTCAAAAAGTTTAAATGTTGATAGGAAGAAGCCATATAAAGGGAGAGAAAGATGTTCAAGGGGACAAGAGACAATCAAGATCTTGTCATTCCTGAAAAACTATTAATTCTTTATTACCTTGATGGATTGTTTGGTTTTTTTTTATACATATGTGTCATTTTTTCAGCTAAATGTTAGTTCTTTAATGACAGGTCATTCTCTTGTTTGGATTCCCATGCTTTCAATCCCCACATTCACTCTGTCACACACACATGCTGCAGACATGCTACAGAGACACTTAGGTATGTACAGACACACACATTCCCTGGTGGTGATCGTACATAATTGATACTTCATAAACATTTGCTTCTTGCTTGATAGTTCAAAATGTTTAAAGGCTAGTGACCTAGGAAAGACATTTCTCAGGAATTCTGACAATAGTTTTCTCTTCTATATAATAAACCGTGTTCTCATTTTCTCATTAGTATTCAGCAGCAATAGATGAATACTAAATCCTCGCTGAATAATTTAGTTTGTAATATTTACCCTTTGATGTACAAGTACAACATAACTGGAAAACACCCTGTACTGAATCTATTCTCAGAATCTTTTATTTTAGTGTATTTAACAGTTTAAATGCCAGATGAGACTGAGAAACAAAGCACAAAAAGCTTCAAAGGGAGTTTCAAATTCTGTTGATGCATTTACTCCAGTCTCCCTAGTCCTCCCTCCCACCCCCACTCCATCTCCATTTTGCAGTTTCTATTGGAAGCCTAACTGAGGATTCCTGTGCAGCTATTTTTGTATTTATTTTAGATAGAGCAAGAGTGGGATGGACAGAAGGAGAAAGAGGGAGAATCTCAAGCAGATTCTGTGCTGAGCAGGGAGCCCGACGTGAGGCTCAATCCTATAACCTTGAGATCATGACCTGAGCCCAAACCAAGAGTTGGACGCTTAACCAACTGGGCCACCCAGGTGCCCCAAGAAGTTGTTTTTTTTCCCCCTAACTCCAGCTATATTTTTAAGACCCTGTAATTGTCTGAGCACTAGGATTCACCACCAAAGAAGCACTGATAGAGACGTTACAATTAGTAGGAAGAGAATGAGCAAAAACAGATCCAGGTTCACATCCTGCCTCTGCTATTTAAAAACTCCAACTTGGACAAGATACTTAAGTGAGCATCCATGTCCTTGTTTTTCTTTGTCCTTGTTTTTCTTTTTCTTTTCTTTTTTTTTTTTTTATGTCCTTGTTTTTCAAGTGAGAAAAGGTTTACTTACCTTAACTACTTAAGGTAGTTACTATTTAACTATTGTCAGGCTTCAAAATAAGTGGTCTGGTGCACTGTAAGCCCTCAATGAATAGTTGTATTTTACCAGAGCAATGAACACAGTTTCTTTCATCTTGTTCCCTTCTTGACCTTCATCGGGAAAATTATGTGATTTCAGCCCCCTCTCCTGGATTTCTCATTTGGGCCAACTTATGGTCAAAACTTTGATGTGCTGATGGAAAGTGCTGGACCATTTTTCCTGTTCTTATGTATGATGATAAATGGGACATACTGTTGAAATTCACTGACTATTATTACAGCAAGTTTACTTGGCAGCTGATCTTATTCTATGCTTTTATGTCTTAGAAAGTAACATTAATATTTAACTTTTATTTATGTGCCTACCTAGTAGTGTGTGCTGTATAGATAATGCAAAAATGCCCACTTTCTGGGCTTTGGGAACTTGTTCCCTACAATGATGGACAGCTCTATTGGTGCCCTTGAAGAGGAAAAATAGAGAACAGTTGTGTGCTGGCAGGAGGTGCCACTCTTTGACCCAGGGTGCTTTCTATCCCTGTCCTATATATACTCTCAGTCTGCTTCATGCACATATTCGAGATTCCAAGAGGTCTGCATGAAAGCACTTGGCCAGCCCACAGTGCAGTGTGATGGCCTGCAGTGTTTCTTCAAGGCCACAAATAGAGGGGCAGATGTCCTGTTAAGTTTTTTCCCACCTGTGATTCCTAAGGGACATAGCTTTATTGGGCTGTAGGTGAGGGATCCTGCTAGGATCCCAGCATCAGGCAGTTGCCAAAAAGCAACTCACCAGGAGGTTGAAAAGACAGGAGTCAGAGTTAGGGACTCTTAGGGACCTATACGAGACAAGCCTGACTCCTAAAAGCCTGGCAGCAGATACAGGCCAAGAGCTAGTGAGAGCTTGTCACCTAGCAACATGACACCAGCTAATAAAGGGGAGTCGGAGGCTTTTTATTTTCCTACACTGCAGGTAATTTTTCCAGGGGGAGTTTGGAAAGTGTGTTCCTATATCTTTTTTTCTGGAGTCTTTCATTTTCTCTGCATGTCACTTAGACAACAAAATTTAGTGAGTTCTCCCTGTATGCAGAGTGATTTCCTTTGGTGGTTCTGTTCTTTCAGCAGTGTGAGCATACTATATTTAAAATTGAAAGCTCAGGAGTCAGTTTGTGAGCACCACTTAATGCAAAGTAGCAGTGGCGGCTGCATACATTTCTGAAATAAGAAGGCAGATGGAAACTAGCAGCTGTGATGAGAGAGTGGTAAATAAAACATCAGCTGAAGTTCTTAAAAGAAATATCTTACCAAAGGGTGATGTCATCCTAGACATAGGAAACATTTATAATTCCTAGGTTTCATTGTCGTGCAACTAACCAAGCTGTCCAAAGGCAGGTTGGGACAACTGCTGTGAATATGCCGGGAGCTGGTCACGCTGCTCTAACCCATGAGCTTCTCCAAGTGCTGTCCACAGGCCAGAGCTCATCTGCAAACAGGAGTTGGTCTGCAATAGGTACAGACATTAAGAGTAAGCACTTGACAAAGGTTCTTAGCAATTTGACAAAGTAATTTTATGTTTGTTGAATCTAATACTGAACAAAATCAGGCCTTATATATTTTTTTTGTTTTATTTTATAAAAATTCATTTTTGCATTTAAATAAAAGTGTTGGTCCACTACAGGTTGGAAATTAGAATCAAAGAAAGAAAGAAAAAAAAAACAGGCCCTTCAACACAGAAAGTTTGAAAAGCACTTCTCTAGCCAAGGGGTCAACATGCTTTTTATGGTAAAGGTCTGGTACTAAATATTTTAGGATTTGTGGGCTGTATGTCTTTGTTGTAACTAGTAACGCAGCTGTTGATGGGCTTGGACTTACTGAATCACAATCTCTGGCAATGGTGGCAAGAATACCAGCATCTTTCACAAATGGCAGGATTTTCTTCCTTTTGCCAGGTTTTGTCAGAGTCCCTGCAAGGACAGGAACTGGGACTTCACCTAGCTTACAGAACAGACTGTATGACTTTTTTTAGTGCCTGCCTGCTAATAAATATTTGCATAAAGGGCAAGATACAGTATAAGACTTGCTTTCCATTGCTTACTGAGGTTGTGGGGGAGGAGACACATAGCTCCATCCATTTCAGATTTCCCAAACCTAAGAGTTGTGAGTTGGCCAGATTGGCTTCAGACAGTTTGTCATATAAAGAAACATTATTATCTTTACAGCACAGGGCCTTGCTAAAGATTAACATTTTTCTTTTAAATGGAAGTAGGAGGAAGCTGTCTGAGATTTACCGGGCAAGCTACCTCCACCCTACTTGAATGTGGAGGAAAAGAGCATTTTGTATCACTGAGATAGCTCTGTTCAGAAGGGCAGGGATAGGGCAACTGGTCCTTTTGTTGACAACATGGACATATAATGAGACCCTTTGTAGCTGGCAATTACAGAATGTAACTATCTAGTATGGAAAAAGGGGGTGGTTCTCCAGGATTTAAAGTGAAAAAATTGCCAGATCTGAGTAAGAAAGATTCCCTTGGGGAGATAGGAATGAGATTCAAGGTCCTAAAAGTGAAGAACTGCTGAGCCAGTTCTGACACAGTGTTCTCAAAGCCACTGGCAGGCTCGGGATGTGGCTTTGAGAGTAAACCAAAAGCCAAGGAGAGGCACTGATGCCCTGGAAGAGGACTATCGCTGAGGACTGGGCCTGTCTTTGCATTCCAAGTCTGGATTGCTGGGTCCCTTTATGACATATTCTCCAAACCCTTCCTTGTATTTGTAGCAGGAGATGAGTCCAAGCCACCTTAACCTTGGAGACAAGGTGACCTATGAAGACTGAGCAAGGCATCCCCATGGAGGGAAGGGGAGGCTGTTAGACTCAACAGCCTTCTTGAGGCTAGAGGGGAACCTAAGAATGATGGTGTAAGGTCTGAAAATGAGGGCTCAGTGATGCAAACTTGAATGCTCAACTGCGGAGTCTTCTAGGCTAACTTGGTCTAAGCAAATGAGATCCTCCATTTACAAAGATGCACAAGGTTCTGGGAGGGATCTGCATCACCAGAGTAGCACCAGTTCTCAAAAGTGACACCATGTGGCAGAGAGAAGAAAAAGCAGCCTTTACTGAAGTCTCCAGTGTTCTCCCCACTGCCATGTAAAAGTTGGATTGACCCCTTCCTTTCCATTATCAACTGCGTGGCATTTGACAATTCATGGGACAGAAAGACATAATGCTGATAAGTGAGATGCCTGAGAATAAGGTGGGCAGGATCTTTTGTTATTACTTAGAAAATAAAAGATGTGATCATACTGGCCTCCCTCATTTGTGAGAGTTCATGGTTTGTTGTAGGAATCAAATGAAATAAGATTTCTTGAAAAGAACAAAATAAAATAATAATAACATTAATAAAGGTATTATAGGTAGTATATATTATAATTATTATCATAGGCTGGCAATTTGATGTCAGATAGATTAAGTGCCCTAGGCAACTGTTGTCCTTCTTGCCTCGCTTTGTGCTTCTTAAATTTCTATATCTGGAGGACTATTATTCCCCCAAAAGGTATGTGTAAATCCTAACCCTCAGTACTTGTGAATGAGACTTTATTTGGAAAAAGGATCTTGGCAGATGTAATCAAGTTAAGATGAGGTCATTAGAGTAGGACCTAATCCAATATAACTGATGGCTTTATGAGAAGAGACACAGAGAGCAACACACACACAGGAAAGCGTGTGACACTGGAAGCAAATATTGGGGTTATGCTGTCATAAGCCTAGGAATGCTGGAGCTATCAGGAGCTCGAAATGACAAGAAAGATCCTCCCCTAGAAAAGTCACAGGAAGCATGGGCCTCATCAACAACTTGATTTCAGACTTCTGGACTCCAAAACTGTGAAAGAATAAATTTCTGTTGTTTCAAACCATCATGTTTTGGTGCTTTGTTATAGCAGCCCTAGAAAATGAGTACAAAAACTAAAGCGTTTTTTAAATGGAGAATTTTCTTTTCATTCAGAGAGAATGGTGCCAAGAAAATGCAGACAATGTCCTGATAAATGTAAAAATATAAAGACTTTCACCTGTAGCTTGAAGTTGACCAATGAACTTAATCGAGGCTGGAATCTCTTTGCAGAAGGTGCATATGGTAGCTTCCAGGATAGCTACAAGAGCCCAACAGATGGGACTCTTTTCTGGCCTCTGAGGGGAATGGAAGTGTGACATAGTTCATTCCTGCCTTCCTCAAGACTCTACTCTTCTTCCTATCTTCTGCCTTTTCCCAGTTTTTCCTCTCGTCTTTCTCTTCCCCCTTGTCCCAGGAACCTCTGAAAAGGTTTCTCCTGCTTTCCTATATCTTTCGTAGAGTACTGAAATGAGAAGCCCGTTAAAATATCTTGCTAGCTGAAAGATGGCTTTCCTAGAAAGCTATCCTGGAACCCTTCTTACCTTGGGAACTGAAGTGTAAGCAAACAAAGAAAGCCCCCAAGACCCAGTGATTCTCTGGGACTTCAGCTAAGAAGCTGAATCCCTTGCTGTTTCTCAAGGTTGGTTAATGAATATACTAGATGGTTTCTTTCCCTGAAGAAGGGCCACATTATGTGCCTAGATGCACTTAAAAGAAAGGGAGTTGAGTAGCAGATGTGTCCGTGCCCACCTTGTTCTTCATGAGAAGGGGATTTGAGACAGGTCAATGAAAGGAACGTGGAGCTTCCTGAAAAGAAACGTAAGGTCCCCCCACCCCCACCGCCACCAAGCTGTTACTTAAAAGTGAGAGGGAAGTCTCTGAGGGAGAGAAAACCTAAGACACAAATTCTGAGGGTTGAGATGGAAACACTAGCAACGTGATGTAAAAGCCAGTGCAGTTTTGGCATTTTGTTTCCATTCCTTGAAAACGGTAACTCCTGAAAAGAGTCTGAGCAATAAAAAGTGAGAGGAGGAAAACCTTACTGGCTCCTAACAGGTTACTCAACTTCTATATCTCAACAGCAAAAATAAAATTACTATCGTGCCTGGATGTTCACTAACCTGTGTCTTTTCAGTGATTAATTAGGGCAGATTCTGGCTCTGCAATTAAAATTGTAAAATGGGGACATTCTCACTTGGAGCCATGGTGTTATGAACTGACCTAAGCCAATTTGGCTACCTGCCGCTGTGAGGTATCAGAAGAACCTAAGCTTAGAGATGGGAAAGCCTACAGATCTCCTCTTCCATGCCTTCACTTGGAATGTCAAATCAAAGCAAGTGTCAAGACAAATCTGCCCCAGTGCAAAGATTCATGAGTAAGCAGACCCCAAAACATAAACTATGCTGTTTTTTCCACTCCAGGGAAGTTCCAGGTTTCAGTCCTTTTGTGCATACTCAGGTATTTTGTATGAAATGTTCATTCAAAATAGATACGAACTATTCTAGAAGCAGGGTTTAGCTAGCCTTTTGGTCAGAATTCTGGTCCAGGAACTTGAGTGAGATCTGCAATATCCTTAAGTGGTGAGACCCAGCACTATACTGAAATCCTTGCCTCATGCATTCAGGTAGTTTATGCAAGGGAAGTGCTTATACAGTATTTCATGCCAATTCACAAATCTCAGACACATTCATTTTACCAGTTAAAAATTATTCCTTCATGGAATCCTTCAAGGTATCCTTCATGCAGTTAAGAACCCTCTAGTGAAGACTTGGGTATGGAGTGTTGAAACTTTTAGAAGCTGCCTTTGGAATCTGATCAGAGCTTTTTAGATACTAATGAACCATCCTTGAAATATATATATTTGATGAGAGTCCTTAAAATGTTTGCTAACTTACCCCCACCCCCCAATCCACGGCCGCCCGCCTAATCCCCAGGGTAGTACATAAAATTAACTTACATACATATACATCACATTGCTTAAAATATTTTAAAGTGAATGCAGATAATTCAACATCTAGCCTTCATTTTGTTCCATCAAAATGCTCATTTTCGTCTGAGCCATTAAAACCTGCTCTCAAATTTTTATTCACACAAAAGAATAAGCAGTAATAGCTTTGAATGTGTGGGTGGGGGAGGAGACAGAAATAGAAATCTTTGTTATTTTCAAATATTATTTTAAACACAGAACTGATCTTCCTAAGCACCCTCCTCTGCCACCCTCAGTCAACTAATCAGCCATGTGTACCACTATCCCTAGCCAGAAAGGGAAGGAAAAACATTTGTCACCTTACCACATCTCTCTTTAAGTTTGGTATTGATGTTTAAAAAGTACATTAAGCAATGCGACTAAGATATCACAAGTGGTGGTCACTGCTCTATCTTATCAGGTAATATTTACCATGTGGAACTCATTGAAGACCAGAAACTGGCTTTTAGGCTAAGAGGGTCAGAATTTGAATTTGCCAATGCTCTGTAACAGGTTGGGTTTAGGGGCAACTGCTTATGCTAAGTAAGCAACCAAGTGACTGATATATACTAGAAAAGTTTAATTCGCAATGAAAACCACAACTGCCAAGTGGACCTAATACTAATACTAATTTGACCAGTGTATTTTCTCCCTATGGTCAAGCTATTGGGAAAGATCAAATGATCAAGTTTCCAATTGAACAAGGAACCAAAACAGAGTGGTTTAGTTTTATGATATAAAAGTACCATTGGATTCTGCCAGGCTGATGGGTTTCCATTATAGGTATATATACCTACCAAGGGGACTATTTCTTCATCTCGATCCATCAGGTAACCTCATGCCCCACACTTATGGAGCTTGGATGAGAAATGATTTTGTCTTGGGAAATCTCCTTTTTTTATGCTTACATGGCTAAGAAACATTCATTCTGTAATACAAATCCCTTCCTTAGAAATAAGAACATCTTCACTCTGGTTAAAATAAGGCCATATGCAGTGTTTTGCATTTGAGCTATTTGTTGATTTTACGGTTCATATGACAATTTTGTCTGACAGAATGAATTATTGTAGGCATCTCTTGCTGTTCCACATACCACTTATGGCTAGTGATATTCTTCTAATCAACATATAAGAAACACACAAATATCTTGTGATATTAGAAATGAAATTTTAGGAGAATAGCATTCAGAATAGTGACTTGTATAGGCATCAATAAAGCTGTTGAGTTAATGGGTGAGTGAATGCCTCTTATACTAGTTCTAGAAGAAACTTTTTTTTTTAAGTGATGAAAGAATGGTGTCTTTAGAAATTCAAGATAACCTGGCACCACCATCAAAGCCTTGGAGTACATGCACTCAGACCACACTTGGCTGTTCTGAGTGAGTTTCCTTACGATAAGAGGGGGGAGATTATACCCAACAACTAAGTATGAATCAGGGAGTGAATCATGAGGGAGGATCTGGAGACCCTAAAACCATATTCAGTGTTTCCAATAGTCTCAGTCTTGTCCTGCAGGAAGAAATGCTGTGCCTCTCCCCGTTTCTCCTATACTCTAGCACTAAGCTCCCTGCTTTTGTTCTCCCTCAACAGGAGACATCATGACTAGAGATAAAAGGGAAAGAGAAATGTGGTGGGGAAGAGCTATGAAAATTAATTAGAAAAGAAGGGTAGATAGTTCTGTTAAATCCCAGAGCTGTAAGTAACCTACTTTTGAAGATCATGTGTGCATTTAAAAAACCTCTGTTAAATCAGTTTTATTCTATAATGCTCTGATTATTTGCTTATCCTTTGAAATGTGATACCTCTTTAGAGATTTTAGCCTACTTGAAAACTTAACTCTTTTCAAGGTGCGTTATGATACTGTGTTCTGCTTTCTTTACTTTGTTTCAAGAAAGAACCATAGAAAAAGGGAGCAGATCATTTTTATTGTTTAGTTTTTTTACCCTGTTTTGTTTGTTTTAGTATGCTCTTTCTTCTTTATCGAGAACATGCTTGTCCAAGATAAGAGGCTCTTTTGTTTTGTAATAAGAAGTCAGTTGTATTGAGGCTCATTTGGGGTCATCTAGAGTTAAACATTAATAATAAAATTTGAAATGTTATAAAAACAATACTCTAGAAAAAGTAAAAGTGACAGATTTCTCTATGATTCAAAAGTAAGCCACTGGGATTTTTTTTTTTAAAGATTTTATATATTTATTTAGAGATTGTGCACTGGGGGAGGGCCAGAGTGAGAGGGAGAATCTCAAGCTGCATCCCCGTTGAGCTCAGAACCCCAGGCTGTGGCTCCTATCTGGGCCTCCACACGCAGGCTCAATCCCAAGACCCTGAGATCATGACCTGAGCTGATATCAAGAGTCCAGCACTCAACCAACTGAGCCACCCAGGTGCCCAGCCAATGGGAGGTTTTTAAATGTATATCTTGTCATTGCTTTCTCCTGCTTAAAAGGCTTCCGTGTTATACCCAAATCAAAACTATTTTCCTGCTTGCTTAGTCCCCTCACTTTCCTCCTCAACATCTCTCCCTGCTGTTCCTTTCTGTTCTCAAGCCATACTGAAAATGCAGCCTCAATAATGAGCCACTCTTTCTTTTCCCTTCCAGTCCATGTACTTTTGTTCCCTTTACCTATGATGCTAGCTCCTCATCATGCTGCCTCTCTCCTCCTGGGTAAATGTTACTTTTCCTTCAAGACCCCCAGGACTCCACCAATAATGGTACTATCACCGATCTCATAGGACTGAAATTGCCTGTAATCTCCATCCTCTAAAAATATTTGTTGAATGATAATAAAAATGAGTGAATGAATGAACACTAATCAATCCTATTTTTTTTAAAGATTTTATTTATTTATTTGAGAGAGAGAGAATGAGAGAGAGCACATGAGAGGGGGGAGGGTCAGAGGGAGAAGCAGACTCCCCGCCGAGCAGGGAGCCCGATGCGGGACTCGATCCCGGGACTCCAGGATCATGACCTGAGCTGAAGGCAGTCACTTAACCGACTGAGCCACCCAGGTGCCCTAATTAATCCTATTTTTAATGCATGGGACTAGGAATGTTTTCTCACCCCTTCATATTTCACAAATTTCACTCTTACTGTCCATGTTTGGCACTAGTACTTTCTTCATAAATTTTTAGAATTTTGCTGCTCTGCCTCATTTACATAAAATTATGGCCTTAAATTCAGGGATTCTTAAATTCCTCCTTTGTAAACATAACTTTTAAGCATTCATTCATTCATCAACTGTTTAATAAAACTCTTACATAGCTCAGTGATTAACTGGTGAGTCCTGAACTGTATTTAGAGAATGTCTTGTCCTCATCATCTCTTCCTTTTCTTTCTTATCATTCTTTGTTTCAAGTTACTTCATCTTGGGACTCATCCAATACATCAAAAAGTATAAAAAAGAGGAAAGAATTGTATCTATTAATTTCACCAATTGTTCCAAGGAGGATCCACTATATAGCTTTGGAGAGAGGTGCAGGGGGTAGAGAGAGAATGTGAGAAAGAAATTATTTATCGTTTGTAAATGTCCACCACCAGAAACATTTAAGTTGTTTTAATTAAAGAACCCACTTTTTGGCTAGTTATTTTGAAATTTGAGTCTTGATCTTGATGTTAAAAAAATATCAGATTTAGAGGGCACATTCTGCATGGAGCACTGGGTGTTATGCACAAACAATGAATCATGGAACACTTCATCTAAAATTAATGATGTAATGTATGGGGATTAACATAAGAATAAAAAAATTTTTTTAAATTAAAAAAAAAAGAAATGCCAAAAAAAAATATCAGATTTATTTGGCGTTTTTAAAAAAATAGTAGCTACAAACCATTTTATTTGATTACAACTTAAAATTAACTTTATTACATAAAACACACATATATGTACACATATATATTATAATCTGTGCCATCTACCTACTGGTTCAAAAGTAGGTGGCTGTATTTCTTCAATTCTAACTACCCATTTTTGGATAGAGAGGTAAAAATACTACCTCATTTAGTGAGTATACTGATTGTAAGGCACATCCCAGTTTTAGAACATTACATGCATAAAAATGAGCACTTTGAAATCAAAGATATACCATGTACTTTTTCATTCTGCCAGAAATCAAGCTTGATTATGCAGTCCTTGCTATACAAGTATATTCTACATTTTTCCATTTAAATGTGTAGAATGGACACAGAGAATTTCAGCTGGCTTCTAAATGTGGCTAAATGAAAGGCTTCATTTCTCCACAGTGAAGGAACGGCAGTACTTCCATGACTTATCAAAGCTGGGCTGGTTTTCTGTCTGCACACATACAGCTGGCACTGCCTCTTGGCTGAGCATTTCAGTATTGGTATTGTGTTACCAGTCCATCGTTTGACTCTGGTGTATTTTCTTGTCTCTTATTTTATCCAGAAGTGTGACTTCATTCCAGAATGGAACAGAAGTAATATTATGTTGGGCTCAGTGGTATTATTTAAATATCACATTCATCTAAAGGTTGGCTTATTCTCATTCCTGCCATTCATTTAATATAGTGACCAGTTAATCAGATTAATGTTTTGTCATCACTGTGGTCCAGTACTTTTTTTTTTTTAAGATTTTATCTATTTATTTGACAGAGAGAGACACAGCAAGAGAAGGAGTACCAGCAAGGGGAATGAGAGAGGGAAAAGCAGGCTTCCTGCTGAGCAGGGAGCCTGATGTGGGGCTCGATCCCAGGACCCTGGGATCATGACCTGAGCCGAAGGCAGATGCTTAATGACTGAACCACCCAGGCACCCCACTGTGGTCCAGTATTTTTTAAAGTGTGAGCTAGGGATCACCTGCACCAGAGACTCCCTGATGCTGGCAGAAATGGTAATTCCTGGATCCCACCTTTGACCTTCTATGCTTGAATATCAAAGATGGGACTCTGGAATCTGTAATTTTAACAAGTACTCCAGGAGACTTTTACACACTGAAGCTTGAGAAGTTCTGTATAATGTAGTATAATTCAGACGGTCAGAAGCTAGACCGTCTGAATTTGAATCCCTCTTAAGAACAGGGTAAACTCAGACTCTGAAAAATGGTGGCTCAGTTGGTTAAGCGACTGCCTTCGGCTCAGGTCATGATCCTGGAGTCCCGGGATCGAGTCCCACATCAGGCTCCCTGCTCAGCAGGGAGTCTGCTTCTCCCTCTGACCCTCCTCCCTCTCATGCTCTCTGTCTCATTGTCTCTCTTGCAAATAAATAAAATCTTAAAAAAAAAAAAAATAGGATAATACTAGTGCCTTCATCATGGAGAGGTTCTGAGAATTAAATGAGTGAATATTTGTATAACACCTAAAACAGTGTTTAACATACAATAAATATGTGTGTTTCTAAATATAGAGAGACCATAGAAAAAGAACAGATATTCATTTAACAAATATTTAAGTGCTGGGCATTGGTCCCAATCTACAAGATGTTTGCTTCTGCCGGAGGGATTTTATGTAAGCACAGGTGCACTTGGCATGCATACGTGCTAAGACCTTTAACAAAGATTACCTGATTAATCCACACAATCCCAAGAGGTGGGTAATGTTATCCTCCTCCTTTTGCAAATGAATAAATTGAGTCACAGGGGTGAAGTCATTTGGCCAAGTTTGGACAGCTACTTAAGGTTGGCACTGGTAATGAACATGGACAGCTGGACTCCAGTATTTGCTCACGTCACTATGCAGACAAGTGTTTGATTCTATTAAAAGAAGTGCTCAACTGACCAAGCCTGAGTTGACTCTTAACTGAATGATGATTTATCTGAGAGTCAGAAAAGAACTAGACTACAAAGCATTTACTTCCCAGTAGGTATGGGGTGGGGCAGGCCGTTAATCCTCCCTTGAGGGGTAGGCACAGATGCTATGATATTCACAGTAAGTGAAGAGTCTCAAAAGTTGTATTTTAAGTAGATACAAGCCTAACTCAAGAGTTAAATCTTGTTTAAACTGTTCACTGAATGATCAAAATCCTAATGGTTCCAGATAGCTATGTTAACCTTCTTAAGTCTATAATCACTCTCACCTTGTAGTCAAGTTGATCAGCAGGCTTAGTTGGGGTTGGGCTCTATTTCATCTTCTTTTCTATTGAAAGGAGAAAGTCATTTAAGGTGTGGTGTCTATGAATAGTACCTTGTAGTTACATGAAATCTCTCTCTAAGATGTTGAAAGACTTTTATTCATGCCTACTTTCTTTCAGTTTTTTGATGGGTGGTTAGAGGTCATGATTAAGAATCAAGACTAAGAATTATTTTCTGGTTAATTATCCAAGTTCTAGGATGACATTTGTTCACATGAAGGATGGGTTTCACAATCATCAAGAAGAAGAGATTATGTGAGGTAATTCACCCCTTAGCTTCCAAAGAGAACTCTTTCTTTCATTGCTACACTTGAAATGATTTGGTAAGGGGAAGGGAAGAGTGTGTCTTTAGTAGAATTTTTGGTGTATGGCAATTGGAGAGGAAGATGCTTGAAAACCAAATGGGGCCCGGAGACAAGAACACTAGAATATCGATTTGCTATTCAACATAGGGATTAAATCCTCACATTTCTTTTAGTATAAATTGTACTAAGTTGAAGAATTCATAAAATAAACATTGGTAGTTTGGCTCCATTTCCCAGTCTTTACTCCTCCACGCTGCTGCTTCCTCAAGAGGGCCACCATGTGGACATGTGAACAAGGCATCACCAAATTTCCAAAATTTTAGAGGTTTCAGAAATCTGGATTTTTATGTGAAATTCTCTGACTTTTAAATTTGCCCTATACTATTTTAAACATAGGGTGGGCAATACTGGATGCAGCTCACTGATCACCAGTGTATTACCTCTGGCTTGGTCCTCCTGTAATGTATTCAAGATGAACACTTTTTAAAAAGTGAACATCATCTTTACTGCTAACCATGCTCTTCCTCTATAATCTCTGCTGTTTTATTTTTCAAATAAATGAAAATCCATTCAACTTCTCAATGACTCCTCAGTGCCCACAGTCAAATCTAAATTCACTTAGTGAAATTCCAGATCTATTTCCCGCTCCATGCTCCACCTCTACCTTTGGGTGTGATGGTCTTTTCACCAGCTTGCTCTTCGCCTCCTTGTCCTGCTGGTGAACTCCTACCCATCATCAGCACCAGCTGGAATGTTGCTTGCTGTGTGGAACCTGCTCTGTGAATGATATGGTGGTTACGCAATTAACCAGAATAGAGTGGTTATATATATATAGAGAGAGGGGAAGTGCATAAATACAAAACTGTTTTTGTGATTGATACCTACTGACCCTGTTTGACTCACTTTTGATATTTTAAAAATCAATTCAGTAAATATGTATGGGTCCACTTCTCTGTGCCAGTCACTCTGTGAGGCACTGGAATTATGAAAATCAAAAGCATGGTCTGTCTCAGTCTTCACATTGCTCACAGGCTAGAACTGACATGCCAACCAACAATGGAAATACAGCATTAAAAGGGCTTTCATGGAGTTTGTTAGAAGATGCCTATGGAGAATAGACAAAGAAAGGAACACTCACTCTCCAGAGGAGATACATTAGATAAAATGGAAGGATGAGAAGAAGCTTTACATGGGACAGAAGGAAAGGAGACCATTTCAGGCAGAAGAAAGAGGAATTTCAAGCAAAGGAATCAACACGTTTATATGAGAAAGCCTGGCAAATTCAGAGAATAGCATGTTGTTTCTTACAATTATACATTCATAACAATATTTAGGTATCACTGTACCCCATGCTGTAGTTTATATGGAACTTGGCCATGAAATCATTTTCCTGAGTCTTCCTGGGATGAGGTATGAGCCACTTAGCTGAAGCCCTTACCGACTCAGTAGATAAATAATACTTTTCTAGTCTCTGGTCTACATCCAAATTGAGGGACCATCTCCACATACCCAAGGTCTTGTGTTAGAACAAGAATATATCTTTGTTTTCAAGTTCTCTCTTGACCAGTTCCTTGGTTTAAAGTATGAGAATTTCCATACTACCCTCCCCAGGTTCTGCTGGATCAAACCTCAACATATCCTTTAGAAATTTTAAATAAACTCAATGAAATGAATAAACACGAGATAATCTATGGAATCGAGATCCTTTTTTGATCTTTGGGGTTTTTTTTTCTGTTGCAATATTCAAATTAAAATCATTAAATTAATAATGATCCCTGGTCACTTAATCTCTAAGAACCTCATTGTAATACTATATGGTTTGCAGTTATGTATGTGAAACACCCCAAAGCATTAATAACAGCCCTTATGAGTGAGTTTTGTTGCATTGCAGAAAAATAAACATCCTCCCTCCTGTTCTCCTTAAATAAATGAATGAGAATATTGCTGGAAAGTATGAAATTTTTGAATTATAAAATTGTGAGATTGTGTTTAATTTAGAAAATAAAAATGAAAACTAGGACTAGCTTTTAGTATCCAGGATTATAAGCAGCAAAAGTCTTGAATTTGCTTAGTTCTCAAGGGATGTGATTTCACTAGCAAAGCAAATCTCCTTGGGGCACATTGAGTCAGCTCATGAAGAGGTTGTGAGCCATGCTGTTGCCATTCATGGTTTCAACCCTGTTAAACTCCTTTTCAGAATTAGGTCAAGCCTGAGCATAGGCAGTGTGAGGTATAAAATGTCCTCGAATGACGGCTGGGATAATTGTTGATGACGTGCTTCCTTATCCACACCTTTGCCTCTCTTCACCTCCCTTCTTTTTATATAATTTTTTCTTCACTGATATACTTTAGGCTTTCCAGTACAGCCAGAGGCATAAATTCAATCCGATGGAAAACTTGAATTAACTCTCCCCTTCTGCAATATTACCAACTATTTTAGTCCGGGATGTGTCGCTCTGCCGGCCCACCTGTCTGTCTCTAGGTTTAGCAGAGAGCCTGCTGTATTACATTCAGTAATTCAACGGATATTTGGTAAATGTGAATGGGATGAGGGTGGGGAGTATGGTCAAAAGGTACACACTTCCAGTTATAAGATAAATTCCGGGGATGTAATGCATAGCATGGCAACTAATAGTTAACAATCCTGTATTGTATATATGAAATTTGCTGAGAGAGTAGATCTTAAAGTACTTCATCACAAGAAAAAAATGTAACTATATGAGGTGTTGGACAGTAACTAATCATCTCACAGTATGCAGGTATATCAAGTTATTATGTTGTATGCCTTAAACTTAAACAGTGTTATATGTCAATTATATCTCAAAAATACTGAAAAGAATGTAAATGGAAAATGCTTTTTTGGTCATTTAACAAATATTCTAAATATTTGAAATATTGGCTGGGCCCTGCTTGTACTTTTTTAAAAGTAATAATAGTGGTTAGAAACTTACACATGTAATTCAGTGCCAAAATATCTATAGTTTTCAAAATGTTCCATAACTGATTTTAACTTCCTTATGGGCCTCAGTCTTTGGGGTGGGAAATAGAGACAACTTACTAAATAAAAGAAATTCAGTCTCTTATAGGACACTCTGTTGGTAGAGAGTATAAATACTCTGTATTACATAGTTTATTCCATCTCATCCTTTTCAAGATGGCCTCCAGATAAAGAAGGGAGTTAAGTTTTACGTGCCTTCTTGTGATGGGGACAGATCTCATATTGGTGAGTAGGCACTTATAAGGTCTAAGGCATCACAGGCTGTGGTGCTGAAGTCTGTGGTGGTGAAATGTTGGCAAAGCTATCAGGTTGTTTGGTCGTCTATCTCCTCTGCTGCCTCAGCCCAATCTTGGGTTTCGCTGTGTCTGGAATCTCCCCATGGCTTGGATGAAAGTCTCATTCAGTGCATTAATTTCAGGCATTTCATCATCTAGCCACCATTTTTGTTCTGAAGTACTGCCCCATTTTGGTTTCGCATGAGGCCATCTCCTTCCAGAGTCTGAGCAAAAACATTGGATTGGAGCGTTACCCTATATACCCCTCCATCCTTCTTTTGTTAAATGAACAGCTACTTTCCCATACATGAGGATTGAACTTGGCAGTGCACATGGGAGGAGTGGTTTGGAATTTAGTTAACTGCCTGATCCCTTCTCCCACAACCTGCTCCCTTTCCCTCTTCCTCCTCTAGGGCCAGAAAAGCTTTCTTTTCTTTCCCATTATTATACATCAGGGATTTCCCCCAGTGTCGTAGCTTCTTCCTAATGGAGGTGGCATTTAGAAAGAAATAAAAGCACATTGATTTAATATTTTCCAAGTATTATATTCATTTTACCCAAGAGAAATCTAAAGCTCAAAGAGGTTAAAGTAACTTGATTGCAAAGTGGCAGAGCCTAGCTTCAAAGCCCAGCTGTAAAGCTGAATAACAGCAGGATGAAACTTGAAGTTTTTGAGTGTTTTAATTCAAAGTTAGCAGCTGCTTATTTCTCTCTGCAAGTTTTATCACCAGATATTGCTTCTTAACAAATTAAAAACATAATTTGATAGCACTTCTCCAGCCTCCTATAATGTTCGACACATGAGACCAGATGCAGTTGCCCTAATTAATTAATTTGACAAAACATAGTTTATGTGTGAAAATGAATTAATGATCAGGTGAAATTAAAATCTAAATTAGAGAAGCACATTCTTCACTTTTCACTCATGGTGTGGAGACTTGTTTCAGTCAAGTATTATCCCTGATATAAAATATAATCACATAACTATAATTCGCAAAATTCCTTCCATTTGACTGTACAGAGAAGCAGAGACACACTTTTCCATTTAAAACCACTGATCTAGAGGAATAATGAACTAGGATCCATATTGTTTAAATTTTATTTTATTATTATTATTTTTAAAGATTTTATTTATTTATTCATGGGAGACAGAGAGAGAGAGAGACAGAGGGAGAAGCAGGCTCCCAAGGAGCAGGGAGCCCGATGCGGGACTCGATCCCAGGACCCTGGGATCATGACCTGAGCCAAAGGCAGACGCCCAACCATCTGAGCCACCCAGGCGCCCCTAGGATCCATATTGTTTAAAAAGCAATTGACTAGGTTTTTAAAATAGAAATATAAGATATAAAATTCATCTTTAAAAACATATTTAAAAACATGACTTTCCAATATGTGCTACAGATATGCAACAAATAGATTGTCTCCCCCCACTTCCCCTGCCTTAGGTTGCCGCAGCTTGCTGTTAAAAATAAGGTCCCCAAAATAGTAAAAAAGAGAATGTCTCTGGCTCTATCATTGGCATGTCCAAGGCATGCCAACTCTTTCATTTAATTAATTCTACATATCCAGCCTCACATGTCCTTCACCAACCAGTCATCTTAGTGACTCTGTAGTACTTGTTATTTTCTTGGTAGTAGTTCCTGTCAAAGCTACTCATATCCACCAAGGCTCTGGCATCCCTGAAACTCTCTGTAAAGATACCCCTGTGTTGGTGATGCCTATGGGGCATGTGAGGCAAGATCTGCTAACACCTGATGTTTCAGGGATTTATGCTAGGTCTCATAAAGTCTTCCATTTGTCAGCATAGCCTACTCAACTGTCACCAAGGCTACCGACACCCTGATTTCAAGTTATCACCCAGGCACCTCTAGCTATTACATTTTTAATGCTGACTTTTTAATGTAAAACTCCTGAGAGCTTAGCCAAGGGCGATGTTGAAAGTAGACAACATATTATGCAAAAAACTATCCCTTCTCTACAATACCTATCTCATTATCCATTATCCAAACTCACCTTATCTCTTTCTTTTCTGGGTTGAGTATTTTCCTAGGAAGTTTTTCATTCCTTTATTCAAAATAGCGGGGTGAGGGGCACCTGGGTGACTCAGTCGGATAAGCGTCTGACTGTTGATTTCAGCTTGGGTCCTGGGATCAAGCCCCACATGAGGCTCTGCGCTCAGCATGAAGTCTGCTTGTCCTTCTTCCTCTGCTCCTCCCCCACTCTCATTCACTCTCTCAAATAAATAAATAAATAAATAAATAAATAAATAAATAAATAAATAAAATCTTTAAAAAAGGTAATAGCTGTGGTGAGCACATCTTAGGCTCAAATGAAGATCTCCCCAGTCTTTCTTCCTGACGTTCTACTTATATTTGCAGCAGTCTACTGGATATTTCTATTAGATATCTCACATCTTCCTTGAATTCTGAATGTCTGAATTGAACTCATCATCTCCTCCGATCTCCCATCTAAGTTTCCTGTCTCAATAAATAGGACTACCTTCTATCTAGTTACCTGTATCAGCAACCAGGGCATTTTCTGTGCCTTCTCTCTCAATCTTGCCACCACCCATATCCACTTCCTTACAAACTTTATTCTTTCCCTAAATACCATTTAAAGCCATCCACTTATTTTCATTTCCACCATCTTATGTCAGGATATTACCTCTTGCCTAGATTTCTGTAATAACCTCCTAGTGGTTCTCCCCACATTTTTTCTTTCCCCTCCCCTCCAATATGCCTCTACATTGTGCGCCAAAATAATATATCAGAAAATGCAGTATGATAAGCCATTCCTTGTTTAAAACTGGTAAATTTCTTTTTATTGTTCTTAGTCTCAACCTGGTCTGGCCATAATGACCTCTTTTCCTTCTTGAAATGGCCATATCCTTTCTCATTTCCAGGCCCTTTCAAATACTGCTCTCTCTGCATGGAATGAGATGGCTAAATATTTGTTGAATGAGTGATTAAATGAGTAATTTTTTTTTTCCCAGAACAGAGTACATTAAAGGCCCATCAACAAGCAGATTCCTTGAATCTCTTTACCTTCAACTGAACAATTTCACTACATTTTAAAATATGTTCAGTGTTTTACAAACTAAAACTTAAATTGGCAGTTCAATATGAGCCTTGCAGATCTGTTTTGAGGTTTTAGCAGGAGTGTTTAGCTAATTCCATTGCTTGGACTACAGAATGGTCCTCCTCCATCTGGGAGTATCACCCTCTTTGACTTGAGTGACATCCTGAGGATGCGGCCAGTGCCAAAGGCAGGATGACAAATATAGCGCAATGAGGGAATCACTGGACGTCTTCCTGCTGGCCAAATCCCTCAAATCAAAGCTGGCATACAATGGAGTGACAGATGTCACTGTCAGATTGCTCTAACATCCTTGATATGACCTACCACTAGCTGCTCTAATTTCATTTCAAAAACCCTGAGTAATCTTTACAAGTTTGCATCGTGAAAAAGAGAAAATAATTTTATGACTTGGCAAGGCCAGTGGCATGCAATCCATCTAGAAACAAGCCTAGCAACCCCATCATTCATAAGGGCATCTGGCTGTCATCTACAGGATGCTGGGCACATGCCAACTTTGATATTTACATTCAGCTTGCCCACCTTCCCTCCTCACTTCAATTGGATGACACACATTCAAAAGTTACCATGTGTGGTTGCTAGTAAATTCCACAAGGCAAGTATCTTACTCTAGAAACTGTGGCATTTTATGGGTAAATGAAGTAAAATAATTGCACAATAAATTCAGAACTGTGGCTTAGAAGTGTCAAATTATGAGATAATAAAATTGCTAACTATATTACCCAGGAAATTTTAACATTTTTTTTTATTCTTATGTTAATCCCCATACATTACATCATTAGTTTTAGATGTAGTGTTCCATGATTCATTGTTTTACCCAGAAAATTTTAAATATGGTAACTGGCATTGCTTTTCTGGTTCATTAAAGGAGATTTTTTTTTTTTTTTGCCTAATCTGACATTTCAATTCGGTTTTATGATACTTAGGTATTATAAGATCAGTATGATACTAGACACACAGGCACACACACATAAGAGATTTTGTTTGGTGTGAACTGGATTTATAGAGTTTAAAATATAATTTAGATAGCAGACAGTATTAATTACACTAGAGTATAACAATATTTGTGAAATAGTAATACCCCTTTTGTCTACATTTCCATAGATTTTTTATATTTATAAGGCTTGCATAGTTTTGTTAAGTCTGACATTTTAGTTGAAATAGTTTGTGTTTCCAAATTTCAGACATTTTAAGAAATATTCTTTCATGCTATTCTGAGAGATTTTGAAAGTGGAAGAATGTTTTATGGTTGGCTGCTGTTTCCAAAGAATCTACCATTCAAGGGAAGGGAAACAGGAAAGTATGCTAAATATCAATATAGCCAACACCTACATATGGTTTACCATGTGCAGGGAAAGGTTCAGTGTGGTTTGCCTTAATTTACCCATTCAATCCTCATATGAATTCAATTAGGTGGGTGCTATGAATATCCCTATTTTACCAATGAAAAAGTTAAGGCACAGATAATAAGTTTCCCAAGGTCATGTGACTAGCAAATGGCAGGGCCAGGACTCAAACCTAGAGAGTCTGACTCTAAAGTTCATGCTTTTACCTACCATGCATGACTGCCTGTCACCGAAAACACCACGAGAACCAATTATTCTTAAAAAGCATTAAGTGTCCGCAGTGAGATGGATTTGGTGTCAGAACATTGAGAATGTCCCTGGAGCAGCATCATTAACTCCAGAAATGAGCTTGGGGTGGAGCTGACCTACGAAAGACTCTCTTTTCCAGTAAACTCCATCTCCAGTCGATCAGAGTATAGCACTAACAAATCCGTACAACTCGTCCACATGGACTAATTGTAAAATGTTGATCTGCATACATAAACATCTAGTTCATTTACAGAAAAATCTTGGGAAATTTGGCAGCGTAGATGAATAAGCACTTTGGAGCCTACTATGAACAAGGTATTATGCTAAATGCTAGAAAAAATAAGTGGAGTCTAATCTCACTCTTGAAGGACCTCATAGACCACTGGAGACACAAGGAAGGTACATGATTACCTCTAATGAAAGCTGTATCGTGATAAGTATTAAAAGAGAAGTAAAATAAAAATGCGAAGGGATCACCAGGAGAAAACTTCAGTGGAGGTGGGAGATTGGCTGTCGGGGAAGTTGCAGACGACAGTAGAATTTTGCGCTAACGTTACTGGGACGGGACTCCAGACAGAGGGTATAAAATGACCAAAGTCACAAAGTGTAAGGGTGTCGGAGATGAAATTGGAGAGATACGTTGGTGCCAGATTATGAAGAGCATTGTGTGTATGTGTGTTTTACACAAAAAATACATCAGTGTATCCCATTAATATTTCATGTTTACAGTATTATTTATCCACATGGTGTTCATCGAAGACAAATCTTTGGGTTTGTTTATTCAGAAAAATATTGTGCTCAATATAGTTAGCATTGTAGTAAGGGTTGCCACATTCACATGGACTATTTTATTAAGCCTTGCAGGGACCTGAATGAGCGAGATATTATTATCCCCATGTTCTAAATCAGGAAACTGAGGTCACAAAACTACACCGTGGATGTAATCTAAGCACTGCAAGGTGTGGACTGTGCTCGGTTCCCTCAATGTTGAGGATGCTGTTGGCAAACAACCTTCAGCTGTCTGTCCATTCAGGCATTGCCTCAGCAGTAGAGAGCCACGTTTCCTAAGGTCATGCCTCTTCCCAGGGTAGCTCATATCCAATGACTGTTTGATACAGGGGTAAAAAAATCTTGCCATCTTGGCCCAACTAGGGATAACCTTTAGCCCCAAAGGCTGTTCTAGTGTCAGTTGAGGTCGACTTTGGGTCTACATCACAGTCTGACTTCTGGCCTTGTCCAATCCTACTTCCTTCCCCTTTCTTGCACAGGGGAAATCCTGCAGGTTAAAGTCTATTTTAGGAGAAACTCAACTTGGGCCATCGCTTGGTGGTGGTGAGACCTGTGACAGCCATGGTGGAAGTGGTGGTGGTTTCTCAGTGCTTGAAAGGTCAGTTTGCTCATGAAGAGATTGCACTGCTGGGCAGTAGCATCAGCAGCAGTTTTGTGTGACATTTTGCGGGTCAGCACTATTGTGGCAGATTTCCATTAAGTCAATTCTGGGGCACAGTCTTGGCCATTCTGCCTAAAAGCTTAATTCAAATCTTGTTCTCTAGTTCCTTCAACAGTTCTGTGATCTAGCCAATATTCTTTTAATAAATTTCTGCTCAATCAGCCTAAATCGGCTTCAGTTATACAGTAATTGTATCTTAAACAAGTTAATATTAAACAAGTTACCAAACATTAGACCTTTAATAGCTGATTAATACATTCCCCAGGACAGAACAATGATATGAGTATTATATATATAAATTACATAATGCTCTCCTGAAGTCTGGCTACACTGGGAAGACCGGCATGTTGGAGATGGAAAACAAAGACAAGCATGTTGGAGATGGAAAACAAAGACAAACAAAGACAAAGGATGCATATGAAAAGCAGATTGAGGTAGCTGGAAAGAAAGGGAATGACAAATAAGAATGATGAGACAGGGACTCTGACCCATTGGAATTTTATTTATATTTTGGAGATGAAACAAAAACTCTGCATATACGGGAAATTTTAATTTCATTAAATAGACATGAGTTTTAAAATAAGTACATTTTAGGGTGTACTCCATCAGTTAAACATCTGACTCTTGATTTTGGCTCAGGTCATGATCTCAGGGTTGTGAGATTGAGCCCTGAATCAGGCTCGGTGCTCAGCGGGGAGTCTGCTTGAGATTCTCTTTCACCCTCTCCCTCTGCCTACTGCCCACCCCATGCTCTCTCTCTTTCTCTCTCCCTCAAATAAATAAATAAATATTTAAAAAATATATATATTAGATTGACAAATTTCTGTAGTGGGTTTGAGGGAGAGCCTACAGTTTTCTAATGCTAAAAACTGGCATTGAACAGATGTATGTGAATAAGTACAGCAAAGTAGCATCTTCTGTTTTTCATTCATCAAAATGCCCTAAGCGTAAAATTAAAAGATGCTCTCATACACAGCAGTGTCCTGGGCTTAGATAAACACTGGATAATAATTGTGCTTTTACATTTTATTAAAATATGATCAGGGGGGCGCCTGGGTGGCTCAGTCGTTAAGCGTCTGCCTTCGGCTCAGGTCATGATCCCAGGGTCCTGGGATCGAGCCCCGCATCGGGCTCCCTGCTCAGCGGGAAGCCTGCTTCTCCCTCTCCCACTCCCTCTGCTTGTGTTCCCTCTCTTGCTGTGTCTCTCTGTCAAATAAATAAAATCTTAAAAAAAATATATGATCAGGATACAAAGATAACAAGGTTTTTAAAGTTAAAAGGAAATTCATAAGGTAAAACCACATTGTGTCATTTCTGTACTTACTGGTTTTTTGTATGTATTATATTTAAATGCCCCCCACAGACTCAGCCATTTTGGGAGGAATTTTCTATTTGTTCACTTGAAATGTTTTCTTTTCCTGGTTCATAGACCAGTATTTAATGGCATCCAATAGCAATAAAATAGCAGTTTTAAAAAGTCCTGTATTAGATGGTTTCCTGGGGAAATGGCTGTGTGCTTGGATGAGTCTGGCACTCTGCCCTGAATGTCAACATTATTCAGGTTGTGTCAGAGATCCTAAGAGAAAATGTGTTCCAGACTCCTAAGGATGACTTGGCTCCCATTACTCTGCAGTTCAGACCTGGAGACTGTTAACAGAGGTGTCTCAGCTGTTTTTGCCTACATGAATGAAATGGAGGAACAGAAGCCAATTTCTAAAGGAGCCAAGAATCAGACCCTGCATAATTTTGTATAACAGATTCAGAAGCTCAAGTTATACACAGAGATAAGCCAGTGGCTAGTATCAGCTACAGACCACAGGTACAACATGTTTGTCTTGGCAATGACTAGAAACAACCAGGCTCCTAAAGAGGCTTTATGGCTCTGGGCCCCTGAAAGTCAGAAAGATCCAGGCTCTTGGTAAGGAAGTAATACAGAAAAGAAACGGAAGTGAGATTTGCTTTTGTGTCCGTGGTGTAGATGTAGCATGAACCATAAAAGAGAAGGGAACGGTTATTATCATCAAAAACAGTGATGTGAAACTAAAAATAGACTCTTTTGGGGTTATTTTTTGTATCTCTGTCCTAAGTTCTGAAAATCACAAAACTCAGAGAAAGAAAGCCAAGTTGCAGTGCTCTAATATCCTTTATCATTTGGGATGGATAGATGAGATAAAGATTTACAAGACGAATGTATCTACATAAACTAAGCCTTCTTTCCACTTCTCCCAAAATAACCAGGAGAATTGATGACAAAAGTAAAAAATTAATTAGTGAAATTAGAAGACAAACTACAAGATATTTTAAAGAGTATTTAAGTCTTCCAACTGAATGCAGGAACTAAACAGGTAGATATAGAAAAGCTGAGGAAAGAACCCAGCAGCTGCAGACTCCAGAAAGCCGCCAAAAGAATGCATTTCCTAAAGGCAATGGCCATGCTTTTATACATGCTCATGTGTAAAAACTATGTCCTGTACTGGAATAGCAGGTGAAAGAAATGTGGTGAGTAGCTTGCTGCCAGAAGTCCCTCAGGATTGAGTTATATTCAGAGAAGCAGGGGAGATCTATTACATGAAAATCACATTTGCAAGAAGAAGTTTGTCTTTGTGGCTGCTTAGAAGAAAGCCCTTAGGTTTTGATGTACAAGTATACTACAATTCTATTGTGCCCCAGCAGGTAAGAATCCCTTGTAAATAGCTTTCCAACTCATCAAAAGACAAGTCACAATAACAATTTGCAAAGAACTGTGCAACTCATTTAAAGGCAAGTATAAAAAATGATTAGCACAATATTCATGTAAAGATGCTAAAAGGAAAAAAAAAAAGAAAATGTCAGAAAATTTAAAAACAGATGGACACTCTAGGAAAAAAAAAGTTGACAAATGAAAAGCTGGACCAAAAGTGTTCCCTGAATTAAAGCAAAACAAGCAAACAACAAAATTTGCTGAAGCAATTGTTTCTATAATGGAGGAACACAAAACAAAAATGCAGAACCCAGGGAAAAGATGGCAAAAGAACAGAAGAGATGAAATTGTGCTCAGTGAACTTAGGTTAAAAAGGAAAAAATAAAATCAGCAAAGAAATAAAAAGGATATGAAAAGGAATAAGCAAATAGACACTGTGGAAAATGTAGTAAAAAACAATAGAAATGAGAAAAGTAAAGAAAATGAGATAAAACTAAAGACAAAGTTAAATAGAAAAAATAAGCAAAAAGAAAGAAAGAAAGAAGGAAAAAGGTGACACAACATACACATAATTGGATTTCCTAAAGAAAAGCAAGATAAAATTACAAAACAAATATTTAGAGATATAATTCAAGAAAATTTTTTGAAATTAAAAAAAAAAAGACTTGAGTATATATATATATTGAAAGGACATATCACATTCCAGGGATAAGTAATCTAAAAAAGTCAATACTGAAATATAATCTAGGAAATATACCAGATTACAAAGATAAAGATCTTTCTGCATAGTCAGGCAAATCGATCATGTCACTTAAAATGGTGGCAAAAATCATGCTTCCTCAATGTCCACTGCAATGTATAATATCAGAGGACAATGATCTAAACGATCCTCTAAAGGAAAAAAAAATGTGAGTCAAAGATTCTTCATATGGCCAAACTGACTTCCAGGTAATAAAGGCCACAGACAAATAGTTTTCAACATGCAAGAAACCAGAAATTTTTATTCCCATGAACCTTTCTTGGGGAAACTACAGGAGAATAAATTTAGTCACTGTGAGAGAATGCACATTGAATATACTTAACAGTAGAACTAAAGGGTTATGGTGATACATCAGAATATAAATAGTATATGTCCTATAAATATATAATAAATCATAAATATTACTGAAAAAAATTGAAAGAGGAAAGAAGGAAGGAGACATTAAATATACTGATTGACTCATCTCTAATCACTGGAAGTCAAAAGGTATTCAAAATTGACAAAATAATAAAATATGCATATCATAACCACATGAAAGCAAAAACAACAAATAATATTACTGAGTAATATAAGGTTGTGCAGGGAGAGAGTGAAGATGAATAGGAAGGAAAAATGTGCTAAGTTTATTATTATTTTTTTTTATGAGGGACTAGTGAAACACACACACACACACACACACACCATGAAAGAAAACAAAGCACATATTGAAAGAAAATGATGATGATGAAGGTAATTATGATTTCAGGAAACATAACTCAAAGTAATATAATAAATGTAAGGCTAAACATATCTGTGTTTTGGATAACTAAATCCGCTTATTAAAAGGAAAGTAACTTGAGGTTAGGTCACAAAACAAAACTCAGTTCTATTCTGAATAGGGCTCAAGTAGACAAAATATGTTGTGCACTGAATAACTCTAAAGATACCAGCAGTCTATGTGAATGAAATCCAAGATCTACACAACCATCATAAATGTAGATGAAGCACATGATGCTAATATAAGGAACACATAACAAAAGTTGAAACTAAAAGGATAGGCAAAGCTATATTACACAAATGCAAACAAAAAAATCAGAGGTCTTAGTCTTAATGTCAGACTGGGTTGAATTCAGGATAAAAAACATTAAACAAGTGAAGAAAGGTGTGTTATGCTAAAGCATGCAGTTAAAGATGAAAAGACACATTATAATGCTGGAGCATGCAGTTCAAAATGAAAACAAAATAGCGATGAATATCTACCAACCAAACAGCAAGGCATCATCATTTCATCATTTGTCAAAAACTGCAAAAATACCAGGGATAAATATAAATATACTGGTAATAGGAGACAAATTTACTATTTTTCCATGACAGATCAACTAGACAAACAAAAATAAATAATACAACTATGTACTATTTATAATTTGTCAATTTGTAATTTACAAATTATCTATAATAGTACAAAATTAGTATATATATTCTAAATAATACAATTAACAGATAAATATCAAACACTATATCTTGAAAATGGAGACTATGCCCTTTTCTCAAAGGCCTATCGAATATTCACCATGAATAGAACAGCGGTAATCTTCCAAAAGTAGCAATTATAATACCAGTGCACTAAAACTAGACCTTAATACCAAAAACAAAAATCCCTACCTACAAATGGTTCTTGAGCATATAAAATAATATTTTTCACTCATAAGAAGTGTATAATTGAAAAATATATTGGGATCTCATATTTTTTACCTATAAGAATTGCAAAATAAAATTTCAAAATTTGGTAACACAGAATTGGTAAAGATGTAGAGAACAGGTGTTCTCATGCATTGATTAAGAGATGACAAATTGGCACGATATCCATGAGTAGCACTTTGGCAGTATATAACAAGATTGCAATGGTTTAAATTCTTCAGTCCAGCAATTTCACTTCCAGGAATTTACCTAAGAGATTTACTTGCATTTATATAAATGAAACATGTACAAAGATATACATGTGAAACAGAGCAGCTCTGTGACAGCAAACATATTTAAACCTTAAAAAACAATAAGGAAACTCATGTATTGAGTGAAAAAGTCTTCAAGATGTATTTAATGGGGAACAAAAGAAGTCCATAACAGTATAGTACATGACCATCATGTCAAAATATGTGTGTATGTTTCCTTACTTAAAAAAAAAAAAGATGAAATCAGTAGAGTGGTTACTCAGGAAAATATGGGAACCGTGCAGATGGTGGATGGGGAAAGGAAGAAGACTTTACACTGCTTGTTTAAAAATTTTTTTGGTACTTGTTCCATGCTTATTAAACATAACAGTTTATTAAATAAACAATTTTTAAAACTGAGATAAATATTGAGTCTGACACAATATTGCACAACTGAACTTTCTTGAAATGTAATCTAGTTTTGATTTGTAAACTGGAATGGTGCATGCAGCATACATTTACAATTTACATCTTCTTGTGCATTCCTTGGTCTTCTGCAATTTAAGTTCCAGTGAAATTGCTCTCTCAAAACTCGCTAATGCCCTCCTAATTCCCAAATCTAATAAACCACTTTCCAATCCCCCCTCTCGTTTGCAGTGTTTGATGCTGCTGTCCACTCCCTCAATTACTGAAACATAACATCTTTGCACCTTGCCGTCTTCTAGAGTCCTGGTTCTCAGGGTCCTCCTAATGCTCAGGTTCTTCACAGAATTCACTCTCCCTTGGGTCCTAGGAACAGTGGGATAAGAAGGATTTTTTTTCAGTTATCCTTCCTGGTTGAATGCCCCACTACTCTTGACATTGGCTGGAGCCCGTAATATTAATTGCCTCAAGCTTTTGATGATCAAATAACCTCTTGCCAAAAACTACAGATTATCTTTGGTTCAAGACACAGAACGTAGTTGGGAGTTCTATTACTTTATGTCGTTAGAGTTACTATTCTCTGTTTTAAAGTTGGCACATATGGTACTTAGAAAGAATAGAGCTGGGGCTGAGGCTTGAGAAGCAGCAAGGGCACAGCCTCTGGAACCAGATTACCAGCCTTCAAATGCCAGCTTCATAAGTATGTAATCTTGAGTGAGTTATTCAGATTTTATCTAGATGCATTACTCCACCTGTACACATCTCATTTGCTCCTCCCTAAAAGGGAGGTGTCATAGTCCTATCCAGTTCATTGCACTTTGGGGCACTATTTCTGAGGTAATAGATGTAAAATAATTTGGAACTATTGCTGGCATCCAAGTTCTTGCATCTATTGTTAACAATGTTCCATGTAGAATATTCTAGAATAGTGAATCCAGAGCCAAAAAACTGAATTTCAATCTCATCTCTGCTACTAATTGGATCTGTGTTTTGAATAAATTTTGTTTTACCATCTGTAAAATTGGGGGCTGAAATATAATCTCTAAAATTTGTTGTGTTTCTATAAACAACCAACTGTTTTGGAGACCAATGTCTTAAGCATGTTTAGTTCAAAGTCTAATAGCCAAAGCGCTACTTTGTGTATAAGCTGGCAAGCTATTCTAAAGGTCAGAAATAATAGCTTCATAATATAACAACATACAGGCTTGTTCTATGAAGACATTTAGTATTTTATTTATTTTTGACACAGTAGCCACAGTAAGACAGTAAAAGCATCCTATTCTTAAGAGATAAAATGGCTCTGTTTAATTATCCAGTAAACACAGTCTCTTAGAAATTTCTAATATTGGGGAATAAAATCAAAATTGCTTAGCTTAGAAATAGATCAATCAACAGAAAAGCACTTATATTGGAAAAAAGGTATCGATTTTGACATCACTAAGTTATAATTTGGCAGTTAGACTTAGATGATCTCAACATTGTTTTTGAAAACAGGTCATTCCTGAATTCCACATTCTTCCATTCCCCTTGTTTAAAACCTTAAGGCTTTATCTTTAACGATTTATTCTTTTTGTCCAGTGTAGCCCTGAGCTGTGGCCTCTCTTTTGCTTCACACTCCATTGTCACTGGCTCCAAATCTTTTTCACATCTTGATCTGGCAGCAACAGAGAGGCCGACTTTAGGCTCTCTATTTCCAAGCTATGAGACAGTCCACTGCCAAATAACTCCTTCTTTAAAGCACTTTCTCCTAATATTCCTATCTCAAGAAATCCCATTTGTTAGTAAGTCCCACCGTGTTAGTAAGTCTAAATTTCTCTGCCAGACTTTCAAAGCTCTCCAGACTTAGGCCTTCTTAGCTGATCTAGCTAGCCTCTTTTCTTATTGCTCTTCTCCCATTTCCCCCTATCGCCTCTCCCCATACATCTCAGTTTCCCCATAGTGTCTGTACACAGCACCCTCTTCCCTGATTTTATGCAGGAATTCAGTTCCTCTTCCTGAATAACTCTTTCTTATCTTTTCTACCTACTCTACCCACTCATCCATCCATCTTCTCTACCCTTTATGACATGTGAACCCATAGTTTTGCATGAAGCTCTATGTTTTTATTGATACCTTTCTATGCACTTACTATCAATAACACAGTTTTATGACTCTCAGATTATTTCAAGTTTGTGCCTTATAATAAACTTAAATGGGCATCATAACATAGGAACAAATCTAATGATTTAATTTTAAAATCAGTTCTGCTATCGATCAACTGTGTTTCCTTTGACAAGTTATCCTCTGAGTCTCACAAAGTTGTTACAAAAGTTTATTTATTTACTCAAGTAATCTCTACACCCAATATGGGGCTCAAACTCATGACCCCGAGAACAAGAGTCTCATGCTCTTCTGACTGAGCCAGCCAGGTGCCTTGTCATAAAGTTGTTGTAAATATTAAATGGGTAAGATGGAAAGCTATTTTGTAAGCTTGAAATGCAATGCCAGTATTATTGTTGTTAATGTTATTTCTGTGTAGAAAAACACATCCTTTACAGTGTTCGATAAAGAAGAGGCCCATTAGATGTCCAATACATATGTGGAATATACCTCAAGAAACCACACAGCAAAGTTTATATTTAAAAAAAAAAAAGAAGAGGGCACCTGGTGGCTCAGTCGCTTGGGCATCTACCTTCGGCTCAGGTCATGATCCTGGTGTCCTGGGATCAAGTCCTGCATGGGGCTCCTTGCTCAGCAGGGAGCCTGCTTCTCCCTCTGCCTGCCTCACCCCCTGCTTGTGCTCTCTCTCTCTCTGTCTCTGACAAATAAATAAATTAATTAAAATCTTTTAAGAAAAAGAAGAAAGAAATTAGAATTAAATGTAAAGCCATTGGAACTAAAATAGTTCAGTCCTAGATATTGAATTGGAAGGCAACTCTCATAAGAAGAAATTCTCACATAAAAATGATGAGATGTCATTTATCCAAGTGCTTCCCAAAGAAACATTAGTATCAGCAGACTGCACCCATGGCAAGTTACAGGAGCCCTTCCCTAATTGCACTAAATTGTCACTGATGAAAGATCTATTTTTATGAATGGGGAGAACCTAATTAGGGCCTCTTTGTAGAGTAATTCAAATTCTATATATTTTCCCCTGTGCCCATTCTGTGTGGTATCCACAGGCAACCACAATGAAAGCTATGGAGACTGGACCTACTGGGGAAGGAAGTTGAATGAGAAATGTTTTAAAATCAGGAAATGTTTAATGAGCTGAGAACATGTATCATATTCTAGCTGAGATGAGCATCATATGAGAATAATTAAAATGACAAATTACAGTTTGGTTGTCAAACTATTATACAAAAATCTACTATTATAGGACTAAAAAGCAGAATATAGGGTACTTTCAAAGACTATTGTTGAAGTGTCTTTTCTTCTCTTTTCTTTTTTTAAATTTTATTATGTTATGTTAATCACCATACAATACATCATTAGTTTTTGATGTAGTGTTCCATGATTCATTGTTTGCGTATAACACCCAATGCTCCATTCAGTACATGCCCTCTTTAATACCCATCACTAGGCTAACCCATCCCCCCACCACCCTCCCCTCTAGAACCCTCAGTTTGTTTCTCAGAGTCCATAGTCTCTCATGGTTCATCTCCCCCTCCGATTTCCCCCTCTTCATTTTCCCTTCCTGCTATCTTCTTCTTCTTCTTCTTTTTTTTTTTTTTAACATATAATGTATTATTTGTTTCAGAGGTACAGGTCTGTGATTCAACAGTCTTACACAATTCACAGTGCTCACCATAGCACATACCCTCCTCAATGTCTGAGCGAAATAAGTCAATCAGAGATAGACATTGTGAAGTGTCTTTTCTAAGAAATGAATAAACTCTAAAGATTCTTAAATATTCTCCTCTAAATCTTCCACAGTACTTTAACATATTCTTCTGTTCAACCCAAGATTTAGCACTGAAGTAATAACCAAGGAGGAGTTTAAGTATATCTATAGAAAGCTAACGCTTTTGGTAAGTATGACAGAGATAGCTAACTGTCCATCAAAACTGGTGCTTCCCCTAGTTTGAGTTGTGGAAAGATGGTTGCCCAAACAATAATTACATTTCCAAGTTTCCCTTGCATCTAAGTAGGGCTATGTGACTGATTCTTCCTAATGGACAATGAACAGAAGTGATCAATTTCTGGCCAAGATTTTGATGAGGTGGTTATGTCTTCTCTTCTCCCACCTGTTAAGAGACTCTAAGGGAACGATGCAGCTGCCGGATGGAAGGATCCATGCACCTGAATCTCAAGATGAAGGAAAATCACTGAGTTGCCAACTAGGAGCACTGGAATTGGCCTACAATGTGAGTGAAAAATAAGTTGATATTGTGTTAAGTCTAAAATTTAGGGTTATCAGATTAATCATAATGTACACTAACAAATTAAACATAACTATGTAGTGAATGGCCTACAAAAGTAGGTAAACAGTAATATACTGGGAGTTAATCTAGCAAGATTTCTAAATATGTCTCAACCACTGGTGAAAGATTCTATTAATACGTTTATGGAAATTGCCCTAAGCACAAACACTCTGAAATAGAAGTATAGGTAACATTTCATTGCTATCTTTCCTCTATCTGTTCCCCTTCCTAAAAACTGTTCCTTATCTTCTCCAGTTATCCACCCATTCACCCAAGTTCTAAGCACTCTTCATTCTGCACGTTAGGTCTTACCTTCTGAGTGAAGCCCTACACATCTACTGATATTCTGGTCTCTGTGTGTTTACTATGCATTATCAAAAGTTTCATGTCTTTCTAATTATTTCAAGCTCATGCAGGATAGAGATTCTAGTAAAATTACATGTTTTTCTAACATGAATTAAGAGAAAATTCTTGAAAAGCAAAGTATACAAAGCATAGAGGGAAAAAAATCACAATGCCTTTCATGTTTTCATAGAATCTCATCATCAAACCATTAGCCTTTAAGTAAAGTGAGGGAGAAATTCCTCCTTCTGGGCCGCTTTGGAAGATTTGTTTGGAACTGTTTTTGGTTCATGGCTAATTATCTTGAGAAAATATCCTATTCCATACATTAATGTTGTTTAGAAAGTCAGATAGCAAAATATAAGAAAAAGAGAGAATGCAGTGGGGGAGGTAAGGAGGGAGGAAGGAAGGTAAAAATGAGAGAAGGAATAGAGAAAGGGAGGAAAGAAAGAAGGGAGGGAGAGAGGAAGAAAAACAGAAATTAGTGATTTAAAAATTCTAAATTGAGAGTTGCTTCATTTTTTCAGTAGTATGATTATAGATTACTGAGTTTATTTAATTCAGTAAAACTGGCTTAAAGAAATCATAATCATAACCCCCAGAAATCCTGGCCATTGAAGATAGTCACTTTGTTGCTAAATAAACCATGATTAGTCCTAGATTTCCCTACCAGGGAGAAGTTTGTCACAGTTCAGCCAAACAAAGTGGAGAACAAAGAACTAAGCAATGCAAAGTAAAGGAGCCAAACACTTGAGTTGGTGTCATTGCAGGTGGAATTCTGACCCTTCAAAAAATAGTGTCTAGTATGTATAATGTCTGTGATAGGATTGGGATTGGTGGTGATCTGAGTTTGCTGAAAGAGGAACCAGAGTATTAGAAACTCAGAAATGTTCTACTTAAACCCAAGTCCCAGAGAGTGGGAAGAATGAGCTTGATGACTTCAGAGAAGCTTTTTAGATCAGAGAATAGGCAAGCAGCCTCCAACAAGGAGGAGGGCTTTGAATAGCCAGGTCAGAACTGCACCTTTTAAAATTCGGGCCCTTAGGGAACTTGAGTGTTAGAGTGGATCCCCAAGGATGCAAAGTTTACCAGGAAGTAAATATTCTTTAAAATGACAGCCATTAGTTTCAAAATTATGGGTTATGATAGATACATATATTGTGTACTCTCTCAACCCAGATAATTCATTTAATTAATAAGAATATTCCACATTGTTTTGATGTAACTCAATATGACTCTAATGTTACTAGCCATACTTTACTTACTCAGATACAGGAGGTGGAATTGGAATTCTTAGGTGATTTTGTCACAAGCTTCTAGGCTTTGAATGTCAACTGTTAATATTAACAGTATAATGGAGAAATCTTTTTGAAGTTGATGTAACACAATTTACATTTACCACTGATGTAAAAGGTAAAGCCTTTTGAGAAAAGCCATGCTTACCTCACCCAAGAAAAAGCCTCTTGTAACACTATGTGTATAAATAAATCTCATACCTACTTGCCCAAATCTCCAACTAAAAGATTTCCATGTGTGCCAGATAATGGTCACCCCATTTTAATTAATATTTGTAAGCATGATATTCCAATGAAATTGAAAACATAAAACAATTCCTTGAAATTAGAAATATGACCAATACTGAAATACAAATTTAGCAGAGACTTGAAAAGATTGACGTTTGACTGTTGGTTCTTTCAATGTATAAAAATGATAATAAAGCCTTTATAGGCTTTATGGTTTGCAAAATATATTCTCATATTGTGTTCTTTTCTAAGTCATCGTGAGAATTGGGTTCCTACCCCACTCTATTTTTACTCAGTCATGCCTCAGATTTTGACCAGTGGCCCTTTTCCAAAATTAACCATCGTAACTCTGTATACTGCCCAGGAGATCTGTTTTTCTTTTGCTCATTCTTAGCAGTTTACAAATAATCTACATCATTTACAATTATCTCGCAGTATGTCCATGCAACATTACTTTTAAGTTTGTAGTTTAACATCTGCTTCAGCTGACCCGCACCTGTTGTTTGAGATCCTGGCATTCATCACTTATTGCACATATTAGCTGGGCAAGGCATAGGAAGCATTGCTTTGAGGAACTTAAGCTGGTTGTGGTAAAATACTCCATTGATGGTAATAACCTCTGGCTTCAAAGCTAACTTTAACTACGGCTGCGCAAGAATGAAATCACTTTGGTAGTGTCATATGCAATGGAAGACATGAATTTGGTGGGTGCTATTCTGCTCAAAATACTTTTAAACATTTCAAAAAAAAAATGTTTTCAAGTTTTGCTTGGAAGAACACTAAAGGGTAGAAATCTGGATTTAAGATGAGAGCAGAAAGCAGGCTATGAGATATTTAGAGCTGGTGCTTAGCTAAGAATGGACTCAAGGTAAATTAACATTAAAAAAAAAAGCTTAAAGGAGGGAACTATAAATGATGTGTCTACTAAGGCAGTGAGGGAAACATTTTCACTTATTAGGGACTGGATAATCATGGGTTGGACAAGCTTGTGAGTTTTCTTTATTTTTCTTTGTGATCTGGATAGGGGAGGTCAAGACTTAAAAGAAGTTGTATTTCTTAGATATATAATTAGGACTAGAGAGTGGAAAGTTAATATATTCTAACTAATTAGTCTAATTTGGAGCAGGCAGAAGTGATAAACTGAAAGCTGGCCAGGAAGCTCTGTAGTTTCCAAAACAAATTCTAGAAGCATCAAACATACCAGAGGAGCTTGTGAAACTACAGACTCTGATGCAGAGAGTTTGGGGTAAAAACCTTGAATCTGAATATTTGATTTGGAGACAGATATTCCATGGAACACGCTTTTAAAAAACACTGCTAAATAGTATGACAAATTTATCATTTCCTGTTAAGACAAGAAAGGGAGCTGGTTTGGAGAATAAAATGAATGAAAATTACCATGAAATGTGAAATATAACATTGCCTTATTTGCCAGAATTGCCAAAGTTCTACAAGCAAAGCAGCCATGCTTTGAGTATTTATAAGCAGATATTTGCATATGTTGTATAGTGCATGTACTCTGTTTTTTTTAATAATCAACTTGTAGTGTTAGAACAGTTGAGACAATTTCTGTATGTACATATATGACATATGCATGACTACAGTGTTGAGTGTGGACTCTGATGACAGACTGCCTGGGATCAGGTCCTGGCTCCATCATGTAATGGATGTGTGGACTTGGGCAAGTTTCTTAACCTCATTGTACCTCAGATTTCTTATCTGTAAAATGGGAATGATGATAATATTTACATCATGGGGATTATTGAAGAGTGAATTATTTAATACATATAAAACTCATAGAAAAGTTTCTGGAGTATCATAAGCCTTCAGCCATTTACTTATTATAGTCATAGAGATCTGCAGAAATGAACTGATGGTCTACAATGACAGATTTGGGATGAATTGAAGGCAGTTACTGCTCAGCCTAAAATGTGAACCCATAAGGAGAGTGATGTAGACAGAATATAAAGTTATGTTTAAAATGAAGGGTATTATTCTGATCTGAAGTGTTATCTATCTCCCTAGTTGTTCATTGGTTTATTTTCTCTTAGAGTTAAGTTTTTAAAAAATTCTTCATTATTTATTTTTAAGGGAAAAAAGAATTGTTTGGAAATCATTTAGGGATACTAGAACAAACCTCTAAGTTCCCCACCCCGCCCCTTTGCTTTGCTCTGGATTTCCTATTCCCTATTCTTCTCTTCTCTCATGGAGAGTCTGGTGCAGAAGAAAAGCCCTCAGCCATGAAGCCAGGATTCAGAGAGAGTGATGGGTGGAAACTCAGGAAGAGGAACCAGACTTTCTTTTAACAACATGAGGCAGTGGGAAGGTCAAAAACAAAGACTTGCAGAAGTCATCTTTAGATAATGGGATTCCAGATCCGGCAGAAGAGCCTAATTGTAAGCCCTGTCATATGGGGCATCAGTAGCTGTTACTTCCTGCCTGAATCAGAATTAGTTCAGGAGCCAGAACTGGATAGAGCCCTTCAGTGCACCTTTCAAACAATGGGAGGGTCCAAAGAATTATGTTGAATAGAGTAGAGTCAAAGATTCTTTCCGCAGTGCCATACTCCTGTGCCACATTGTGATTCAGGTGATACCAAATGAGCCATGCTGAGGAGAGTGGCAAATGGACTCTGGAGAGGTTATTACCTGCGAGGGATGATAGCTATGGAGATAAGGCCTCACCAGTGAAAGGGTGGCGTGCACCCTGACAGCATGTATTTCATGCTATGTGATTTCAAATGACTTTAAAAACTGCTTTGCTTTGTTTGATAGAATAATGTCTAATTGTTTTAATTAACTATAAAAATGTATTGTTGCATGGGGTTAAAAAAAAAGAAATGCAATTTATACAGTATTTATTAGGAAGGAGATTAAACAAAATAAAAATCAGGTGGATGCCCCCAAAACTTCTTACTGTAAGCACTATGTTTTCAATGCCTACTTTCATTTTAGCTTTATGTAAATGAAGCATTGAAGTTTACCCCTTTCTTAGAGTCTAATAATGCTGGCAATACAAAGAAAATGTGCATTATATTAATAATGGAGAATAACTCTAAAATGACAGATGGTGAAGAGATCTTTCCTTGCTTTCTTGATTTCTTTCTCAAGTTTCAATATTTTTCTAAAAACTTTTCTTTTGCACTAACTCAGTACCTAGGAAAGAATTTTGACTATCACAATTCATGGAGAGCACTAAACTTTATGATATATTACTGCAGGGCTTGTCTCTTGGCAAGAAGCAGGAATGGTTGGTATTAATGGGAGCATGACGGTTCTGAAAGAAAACCAGCTCATGGCATTATGAATCATAGGGCTCTAAAACATTTATAAATGAATGAAAAGGCTTGCGGCTGACATGAATTATGAGTCTCATTATGGCACTGTAATATCTCTAGCAATGCCTCAGAGGGGCATGACACCTCCCAAGAAAAGTGGTAAGACTTCCATTGCATTATTTTTCTACTGGTAACTGGCTATGGTCAAGGTGGGATATGATGTGTATCCCTGGAGTACACATGGTCACATATCTCTGCATATAAATGTTTCCATCAGTCAAGATCTTGCAAGACTCCTTTCTTCAAAGTGCCAAGCATTCCTGTTGACCTTCAAGAAATAATAGCGGGCCCTAGCATGAGGACAGAATTTCTAATCCTTCCATTTCTTTAAACAGCATTCAGGTAGGCTGTAATGTTGCTGTTATTTTCTACAAGCCGACAGAAACTCAAGAGAAATATTAACAAAGATATTTCCCAGGAAAAAAATACATTATTTAGCTACTTTGAAAGCGTTGTGAAAGGGAAAAAAATAGGGTAAGCTACTTCTTAGTGCAAATGTGAATGTTCTTGGAATTAGCAAATCCTTGATTTTTACTATCTCAATAGAGCCCAGGCTCATGTAACTTCACTAGTTGTGAACGGGGGAATTGGGAAGAAATCTACCTGAAATAACTAAAAGTCTGCATTATCAATCCTCCCAAGAAAAATCTGCATTATTTTCAAGTAAATAGGCTTATCAAAGCATAAACTTAACCAATGACAAGCCTCTTTGTTTTCAGTTTTCCATTACATTTTTGTATGAACACAATTATTTCTGATATCTGAGAAAGTTTGGCAAACATTCTGTTTGCAATTTCACTGTCGAGGTGTTAGGAGTCCTTATACACACACACACACACACACACACACTCTTTTAGTGTATGTGTGTATCTATCATGTATCTATCTACCTCTCACCTATTTTGATAATGACAAATTAGAATTATTGTGATTCCAGTGTGTGGCAGGAATACTGCTATATGGCAGCTAAACTTCTTTTTCTTCCTAAGACAAAAGGCAGACTTCAGAAACTAACCTGCCAATTTCTGGTCCATGAATGCGAGTGGGGTGATATTTGCCACTTCCAGCCTGACCTATAAGAACATCCTGGGCAATACTTTTTGCTCACTCTCTTGTTTTCCCAGCTGAACAGGATCTGGTAGAGGACTCTAAGGCCTTAGGAAATGGGGAAGCTACAAGATTAAAAGGATAGTAGGTGCCTGAATAATGGCACAACTCCTTGCTGACCCAGATCTGATATAACATAAGTGACAAACATTTATTATGTTAAATCATTGAGATTTAGGAGGTATCTGCTACAGTTATTAGCCTGCCTTCAAAAATTAATAATTAATATAGTTTTTCTATTTAAAATGTGCAAAGATATGAAATGAAAATATTCCTGTTTAAGTCCTACAGCAAAACTGAAGATGTATTTTCCTTCCTTGGCCATGCGTTATATGAATGTCTTCTCAGAGATCCATAGATTCTATTTATTAGAGAATTGTGGTATTAGAAAGATAAATGGTTGGACTAAATGAAGAAATTCTTAGAAGAAAGCTTATGCAGGAATGTGATCTTGGCAGATACTTAGGGCACAAGGCCAATCACTATTTGGATCCTACCCTCCCTCACTTTATTTATTCGTGGATCCTAGTTTTCTGCTGCTGTCCCAGCCCCTCGGTCTTCCAATCACATTACTATTCCTAAGTATTAATATTCAATATCTGACCGCCCACCATCAGAAAAGCCCTGCTCTCCATTTTCCTTTCCCTTTCTATTGCAATTAGAAAAGAAGTTTGGTTCTTTTGTTGAATGACAGCTACAATTAGTGTGTGGGACTTCGCATGTTCATTTGGATTTGTTACACCATCCAGACTAACTTACAGTTTGCAGACTATGAAAGGCTTTTCTGGTGGTGGTTAATACCTACAATTTTCTTTTTTCTGTGTGACATATCAGTGTAGATCTGAGTCATTGTAGTAGCTACAAAAGAAGTTAGAAAGAAGGGCAAAATAACTTTGTACTTTGAAAACTGCTGTAGAATATAAAACTCATTTGGTATATTTAAATCATAAGATTTGAATATATAAAGCACATAACACATATCTAAGTAAGAAATTAATTTGTAATACTTCTAATGATTTCATAAAACTGAATTAGCCTCATTATCTTAAATCGTGGTTTCCCACACTTCAGAAAGAACTGCACTTGTTTTCCAGGAAGCGTCACATCACCCTAAAATTCGTATGTTGAAGTCTTAATTGCCAGGACTTTACAATGTGAACTTATTTGTAAATAGGGTCATTGCAGATCTAAGTGGTTGCAACGAAATCATGCTAGAGTAGAATGGGCTCCTATTCCAACATGACTGGTGTCCTCATCAAAAGGGAAAATTTGGAGACAGAAACACACATACAGAGAACAGCCATGTGAACCTGAGGGCACAGATCAGCCAAGGGAGATCAGAGATGGCCAGAAAAGCATCAAAATCTAGGAAAGAGATGGAAAACAGACCATCTCTCACAGCCCTCAGAGAGAATCAACCTTGCAGTAACATCAGTAGGTGGTGGAACAGGAGGTCTCTTGCTCATATCCCCTGCCAGCAACAGTAATTTGGCCACTGTCCATGGACAAAAGTGCCTTTGTGGGAACTTTGAGATCCAGATAAGAGACTGTGAACCCCCAGTGGAGCCAAAGACCAAAGACGGCTGTTTTGAGAAGGCGGGCCCATGTCCAGGTGACGGACAGGCCAACCCGCGGTCCCAGCAACAGACCCGGAAACAGCCCATGTGGACTTGGCTGCAGCCCCCATCAACACCATCTGCCAAGGAACTCAGTAGGAGTGTGCCTGCTTGTGCCCTGTGACTGGCCTTATGACAGGCGAGCCAACCTCAGTCTTGGCTGGGGACTCTGAATTGGCCTGTCAGCTCTAGCCCCTCTCAGCCACAGACCCACCAAGGGACCCACCAAGATATACATCCTTCTGAGTACCCAGAGGTAGATCCACTGACCTCAGTCCAACTGTGCATACTGAAGTGGCCCTAACATCTGCCTCGAAGCCCTCACAGCTATAGTCTGGGAGCAGTCACATCTGCCCAGGGACCACTTCCAGCTTCTGGTGGCTCCTCACATTGCTTGGCTCATAGCAGCATAACTCCAGTCTCTACCTTTGTCTTCACCCACGGTCTTCTTCCTTGTGTCTCAAATATCCCTCTCCTTTTCTCTTTTAAGGACACTAGTCCTTGGTTTTAGGACCCACCTTAAATCCTGGATAATCTTATCTCTAGATTCTTAACTAATCACCTCTACCAAGACCTTATTTCCAAATAAAGTCACGTTCACAGGGAGTGGGGATTAGGACTCAGACACAGCTTTTTGGGGGTCACTATTTAACCCACTACATCATCTTCAAATAGGAGATGAAAAGTAATGAGCCATAAACCTTGGGTACTTATAGAATGCTGAAAATGTGGAGTGTAACTGCTAAACAAGGACTTTTGAAATAGAAGATAATTTTTGGAATACTGCAAGGGAAATTCTAATAATAGTCTAGAACTAAAAATACTAGTCTATCTCAGCAACACTTGGGAGGCGAGGGGAGGGGAGAGTTGAGGGAAATGAAAGTGTTTCAAACCACTTATTGTTTGGAGGGAGGATGAAAGCAGTGGAAAAGTAGAACATCTTGCTGGAAAAGTAGTTGGAGGCTGGTTTTCTTGTATCAGAGAATTGAGTGTGAACCTATGAGATCCAGAAAAGGGAAGGGAAGTTTTCTAGCCTTTAATAAGGAAGAAGAGGAATGAGTGACAATTCAATCAACCCTTCCCCAAAAAAGAAAACAGAAGAAGGAAAGCTATACTGCAAAACAAGTAATAAAATAATAAAAACAGAAGAAATAAAATATATCAGGTGAATCATTAAAAAGGCAGTTTTACCAAAATTATTACGTAAATCTAATACATTTGCAATTCAATTTGAAGCAAGAATTTTTAAAAGTATTGAATTTTAATAATCTTAGAGTTCAAATGGAAGAACAAACATCTAGAAAATCTAGACAAACACAGAAACTAAGGAAGGGGGAGAGGGAGGAGGGCACTCAACTGCTTAACTGAATTGAGTTGACAGGAAGGAGTGAAGACATTACACTGAAATCAAATAAGTGTAAAGCTGATGTTGGAAAAAAAATCAGAAAAACAATATGGGAAAGCCATATATAAGTCCCAGAATATATGAGAAGTTAATATGCATGCAACAAAGTTGATACTTCAGTTTAGTTGGGAAAGGTAGTTTATTTATTAAATAATGATCTAAAAGAAAATTATCGATCTAAAAATCTATCAATCTAAAAGAAAAAAAGTTGAACGTCTATCACATAATATATGCATAAATAAATTCCAGATTTGAAAACATAAGGATAGGAGATACTATATTAATCAAGACTACAGAACCCAAATTATGATAGACGTATTTGATTATATATCTTTTAATGATATGGCAACAATCCTGTAAGCAAAGGCAGTCAAATGATAGGGGAAAATTATTTCCAGCATAGAGGAATTATAAAGGATAATGCTACACATAATATAAATAGAACTATATAGTGGTAGGAAACGCAAGCAACCCAATAGACAAGTAGAAAAGGATATAAATAACCAGTTCCAGGACTGGTGGGGATGAGATGAAAACATTACTCATACATTTTTATGTACAGGTGGCATAAATGTGAATTGTTACATCTGTGGATATCAGTCTGGTACCATTTACTAGATAATTCCACATAGCCACTGCACTCTTGGAGATCTACCCCATTCAATACAAACCATGATGGTAGGTACTACGGACTGAATTACGTCCCTCCAAAATTCATACTTTGGAGCCCTAACCCTCAATGTGATGGTATTTGGAAATGGAGCCTTTGAGAGGTAATTAAAGTTAGGACTTGTTGAAACAGATTGCTGGTCCTCATCCCCAGAATTTCTGAATCAGTAGGTCTTGGTAGAGACTGAAAATTACATTTCTAACAGGTTTCTAGGATAATGCTGATGTGGATGGTCAAAGGTCGACACTCAGTGCCACTGCAATAAAGTAATGAAAGTAAACATCTGCAGGGGCACCTGGGTGACTCAGTCGGTTAAGCGTTTACCTTCAGCTCAGGTCATGATCCCAGGGTCCTGGGATGGAGCCCTGCACCTGGCTCCATCGGGGAGCTCCTCGGGGAGCCTGTTTCTCCCTCTCTCTCTACCTGCTGCTCCCCCCCCTGCTTGTGCTCTCTCTCACTCTGTCAGATAAATAAATAAAATCTTTGAAAAAAAAGTGAGCATCTGTAGCTGCAAACAATAATAATGAATTTCACAAACTCCTGAATAGGAGATACAAGACACACACCTAAGTTACATATATTTTGGAGTAGTTAATATAATATTAAAATATGCATAACATACTATATTTAGGAATGTAATATAGGTGTCAAAACTTCTTCAAAAAGCATAGAAATGATTATCACAAAAGTTAGGATAATGGTATCTCCATTAGGATAGAAAAAGACATACTGGGAGTGTTGAGTTCTGAAAGCATTTTTCTATGTGGATAATTTTTACATAGGTGTTGACTTTATAATTATTCTTTTTATTCCAATTATTTTTTATTCTATATGTTTTATGCAGTCTTGTTTTTATATCTTACAATAAATATTTAAAATACAAACCAGTATTTTATATATATGTAGAGAGAGAGAGAGAGAGAGAGAGAGAGAGAGACCTGCATGTGGTTGTATGAGCAAGGACCAAGGCATAGAAGAGTACAGATGCCAGGCTATTAATACTGATTTTTAGGACAGATGAGAATAGGAAGAGAGGCAGAAATGATTATTTTTGCCTTAAGCATTATTTACTGTATTGTTTACCTTGTTGCAACAAATACTTGCTTTTTAATTTTGAGAATATATCAAGTAAGGAACAAGTCAAGAAAATAGGAAAATTTGCTAGGAAGTTAAACTGTCAGACACTCTCTGGTCTAGTCTCTTGATTCTCTTCCTTTGTTATCCAAGTTATGTAGCATATTTTAAAAACTAAATTAACCTCTGCTGTTTTTCTTTGTCTCCTTTTTCTTTCTTTCTTTCTTTCCTTCTTTCTTTCTTTCTTTCTTTCTTTCTTTCTTTCTTTCTTTCTTCCTTTCTTCTTTCTTTCTTTCTTTCTTTCTTTCTTTCTTTCTTTCTTTCTTTCTTTCTTCCTTCCTTCCTTCCTTCCTTCCTTCCTTCCTTCCTTCCTTCCTTTCTTTCTTTCTTTCTTCTCTTTCTTCTCTTTCTTCTCTTTCTCTCTTTCTCTCTTTCCTTTCTTTCTCTTTCTTCTTTTTGCCAGGACTAGAGATGTTAAAAACCTTACCCAAATCTGTGTAGCTAATAAGGGGTCACAAGGACCCAGAGTTTCGTCTGACTCTGGTGCCTTTGCTATTATCTATGACACGTACCAACACAAATACTTGTTTACCCAACACTTGATCCATTCAGATGGTAAGAATCATAGAATTGCAGTTAGCAAATAGGTCTACAGTATTTCAAAATATATGCATTTTTTTCTAGATAAGCACTTACTGTTCAGTTTGCTTGTAGCTTCTGGCCTCTGGTTCCTTCTTCAAATGGTGGTTTCTTCTTCACCCTTCTATGCAGAAGATCAGACTGTACCTTGCCTTGGGTGCTTACTAACTAAAATGAGCAAATAAAACTAGGTGAAAATAATGCTGGAACAAGTGATCAATAAATGTTCATTTCTTTTTCTGTCCACTTCTCTAAACTATTATTTCCTAGAAAATACAAACCAAGTTCTTTGGATTGATATTCACCACCTTTAGATGCTTTGACCCCAACATACCTTTCTAAGTTGAGCTCTTTGTTGTTGTTGCTTTAATGTTCAGTGTTGCCTTCTCAACCAGATTAGAAGTTTTATTCATTCATTTCACAGCCTGTCTAGAACATCTCCTACGTGCCAAGCACTATACTAGATATTGAATACAAAAGTATATGTAAAAGATAGTCCTTGACTTTTAGAACCTTTGAAGGAAAAACTCGGCTCTATAATTATTTCAAGGTACTATGATGTGTGCTGTCCTTGACTTATTTTACTAACAGAGGTCATATCTTTTTGACAAGAGTATATCATTCTACACATAAACTAATGTTCTGATAGGCACATAGTACTTCTTGATAGATAACTTTGTCTGAATTCATGAATAATTCTTAAATTATTACTAATTAAAAGGACTTAATGAAGATAAAATATTTATAGATATATAAAGGTAGCCTATTACCTAAAGACATTTCCCTCAATTTACATGATGGCATAAAAGTCACTGAATTGAGAAAGCAAAGGCAATCTTTATGACAGATGGAGTAACAAAAGTTATGTGAATACTTTTGAAAAAATAATCCTGAATGAGACTGTTATGGGGTTAGTACATATTGTAAGAAGGTTTTAGCTTTGGGTGCCTGGGTGGCTCAGTTGGTTAGGCGACTGCCTTTGGCTCAGGTCATGATCCTGGAGTCCTGGGATCGAGTCCCGCATCGGGATCCCTGCTCGGCAGGGAGTCTGCTTCTCCCTCTGACCCTCCTCCCTCTCATGCTCTCTGTCTCTCATTCTCTCTCTCTCAAATAAATAAATAAAATCTTAAAAAAAAAAAAGAAGGTTTTAGCTTTCCCTATTGACTAAACTTTCTACTGAATGATAGCCATTTTCACAGAATAATATTAAGTGGGTAAATAACCAGTTGAATTGTTTTTGTTCTGCTGTATACATGGAAGGTGTGACAATAAATATTGGTTAATGATGATGGTGGATATTTGGCTTACAGATTGCTAGTAGTGTTGGGGAACAGATTTGGAATTTTCATAAAGAGTCTAAGATAACACCTTTCAGTTCTAAGAATGATGTTGGACCCCTTAGGGATACATACTTCTAAAAATATTTATTGTACTCTGAAGCTATGTACTGTCAGTCCTGTATTCTGGGGGAGGCTCATTTCAGAGATGACTTGGCTAAGTCATATTTCACTGAAGTCACTGCAAGTAATCTAAGCCTGAAGTGGTACAGACATCCCACTCTTTGATTCACATCAGGAATTAAGCCTCACTTCTTCCTTTTGTGAAGATATATGTGTATACACTCCCTTCTGCTGGAAGATAGGGATTATGGAAATATAATTCCATCACTGCTTGTGACAAATGCTAAGAGTATGGGGAAAAATTAGAACAAGTAAAATTATTTTTTTTAAAAAAGATTTTATTTATTTATTTGAGAGAGAGCTCATAAGGAGAGGGAGGGAGAGGTTGAGGAAGAAGCAGACTCCCCACTGAGCAGAGAGCCTGACTTGGGGCTTGATCTCAGGCCCCTGGGATCAGGATCTGAGCCGAAGGCAGGGGCTTAACGGACTGAGCCACCCAGGAGCCCCTAGGATAAGTAAACTTCTAACTAACCCAATTTTACTCATTATAATCTCCAGCCTACTAAAAATGGGCTTCAGTGTATGGAAAAAATGGTTGAGAAACCAATAGAAGATACAGTTTGAACTATGCATTTTGGTTCATATCACATATATATTCTAATATATTATAATAAATACAAATAATAATTAAGTATACCTGTACTCTCAAATATTCATTTTTTTCTTTGGGAATTTTTTTCAAAATAAATTAGTTTCCTGGAAACCCACAGCTCCCCTATACACTGAAAAAGCTGTATTCTTGAAATAGTATTAACTTTAGCCATCGTGACCCTTGTCATGCTCAGTGAAAATACTAAGTGATCTCTAACCACTCCTAGAATAGCTACCTTTATGACAAGTGACAAAGGAAGAGAAACATAAAATAATTTCCTTATATATCTCTATCAGTAACTTTTTAATATTTATTATCATTACTTTGTTTGTTGTGGAACTTGGCTGCTGAGACTGGGGCAGTCAAACTCCTTATTCCACAGTGCATTATCACCATTGGTCCTTGCAGAGCTTGTCAGACTTCTCTCTTACTTTACCCTCCCCCAGCAGTGCAGGAGACTTCCTGTCTTCCCACCCCCTCAACATCACTTGGTATTATCCACCTCTCTACATTTGTGAAATAGGAAAAGAGCAATTTTTACCTGAAACTAAGATGATGGACCTTGACCCTGAGCAGATCTTATGGCACATGCAGTGTGAAGGTGATTAGTTAATATGAGGAAGTTTTTCATATTTCGTGATTCTCCTATTCCATATGAAGAAGGTGGAATTTGAATATTTCCTAGAAAACATGTACCTTTCATTATTTTGTCAAGTCTCTTCACTTGGAATATATCTGCAGACTCACTTCCACATGAGTAATTTTTTTCCTTTAAAAAATTTTTAAAGTAGTTTAAAGCAGAGATAAATTTATTTAATAGACATTAATCTATTACACTGGTACTTAAAAAATTCTAGTGATCATCTGAAAATAAATAGAGAAATAATTATGCAATAGAAAAGAACACCATTTTAATATAATGAAGGTCTTTTTCTTTCCTAAAGTTATTTTCTATACAGACTCTGGTCTTAAAAGCCAAAGAAAAAGAGGAAAAGTCTTTTATTTTAAAAATTACATATGAGTAGCAAGTAGCTTTAATACATTAAGACTGCCAACTAGAAAAAAAAATGCTAGATTACAGGACAGCTACTGTATGGCAAGTAATTAGGAAAAATACTTTGCAAGGACTTATAGATTAAAGACAATTATTTAGTAATGAATAGAAACAACTATCTAAAATGACTCATATAATTGGCTTGACATTTGAAACCAAAACTCTAAAGAAGGAGAATTTAAATCACTCTGTGATTAAAATAGAATTTAGGCTTCTGAACTAATTTAGCTGGAAATAATTAGAAGTAGCTAATGGCTATAGTACATAATGAAGTTGGGTTTTGTGTTTTCGTGAATGGAGAGGGAATAAGTAATGGATTGGTGCCAAGAATGATTTACTGTATAACTGTGATCAGCTCTGCCTGTCCAATGACTAAGAGACCCGATATTGAAATCTTGATATATTATTTGACTCATGACACCAAACAGTAATCTTTTCTGAACCTGTTTCATGGCATAGGAAGAAAAAAAAAACCCTTGGATTTCTTTTCTCAGATTTCAATAAATTAATAAGAATCTGAAGATTTCTAGGCAAGAATGACTAACGTGTATACGGTGGAGTTCCCAGTATTCTACTAATGCTTCAGGAAAAACGCTAGAGGAAGGATGGAAATAGGCTGGGTTTTGTTATGCTAATGTAGCTGTAGGCAAATTTTATTTGAGGAAGACTCCAGATAGGCAAGAATCATCACTTTCTACTTTCTTTTACACAAAATCAACATTAGTGAGCTGAAGGCTGTCCTTACTCTGCAGTCATTATGAAATAAAGCGAAGGGGAAATTGCCCCCCTGTTAATCAGGAGATGTCAGACTTTCTTTCTGCTGTTGCTATTTCAGGGTGTTTTTTTTTGTCCTCCTTCTCTGACCCCAGAAGAAAGGAGGAGTTAGAGTTTCACTGGGACTGATCCCTTTCCCTCTTATATTAACTGAAGACAGTAGGGAGGATAGTTGTCTGATCAACTTCCCAATTTGGGCCTTAACCTCTGTTCCAGGATAAGGGCAAAAGTCTTATTTCACATCTTTTTATAAGAGAGAGAGCAGGTGGATGTGGGAATGAAAGTCGTTTGAGCCAGCAAGAGCAATCAACCGTGCTAAGAGTACAGATTTGTGTAGTTTATAACAAGAAGAGTAGGGGAAAATGCCAAGTCAGAGAGATGCATCAGCATTCTAACCCTTTACTCCACTAATGAGAAGTAGAGGATATCACACTTGTTCATTTCCTAGTGAGGACTGTATGTTAAATCTAGAGTCTCTTGTATGTTAGTAAGAATTTTTTTTTAAATGACTGGCTGTGATATACCGCAGTGAACACTTAGGGGTAAGGTTACCCAGAGAAGAGAAGAGGGGATCATTCAGTGAATCTTAAATACGAGGTATTTGGAGTAGAAACCACTTATTCTCTCCTAGTATACATGAGCTAAAGAAGCAGCAGTACAAGCTGCATGGGGTAGACCAGGGTTACTGGAATCATCAAGGTCTACCATTCCTATCTCCCTTTAGGGAGAAGCTGCTGTGAGAAGTGTAGGTAGCTGACAGCATCCAGCTTCTGTACCATCAGGATCTGCTGCACCACAAGTGCTGAGGCCATGCTCTCCCCAGATGGTCCCAGACAATGGCTGAGTATGGTGGCCACTTCTGTCCAATGCAGCACTCCTCTAGTGGAAAATCATCTTAGTGCCCCTTCCACCCGGCCTGGCTGAGACTTTCTAAGAGCTGCAATGCAGTCTGAGATTCTTCTTACCAAATCTTCCTTCCTTCCCTCTCTCTTTTCACAAGTGTCAGACATGCACTGTTATCTGAAGACCCTTCCTACTCGCTCCTGGTTTCTCTCCCTCTGAGTAGGCATTTTTCTACATAAATCTCTGGCACTTCTAGTTCTGCCTTAGCGTCTGCTTCCTGGAGAATTTTAACTGCCATAGGGCATGATCTGACAGTACTTACTTTTTTAGAGGAAAAGTAGTAAAAAGCTCTTAATGGTAGTGTTAAAACAGGTACCTATCATTTCAGTGCCCTATCTTAAATCCATGTCTGAAATTTCCCATGGCAGCAGACTAGATATATCAACCACTGTTTCTCCTAAAAACTAAAAGTGCTGGATAAAATATTTTTAAACATGTTCTTAATTCCATCGGTGACCTGACATTAGTAAGGAAAACTCAGGGACCAAAATCAAAGGTAAAGATCTGGGTTCATTCAGGGTCGCCTGGGCGGCTCAGTTGGTTAAGCGTCTGCCTTCGGCTCGGGTCATGATCCCAGGGTCCTGGGTTTGAGGCCTGCATCGGGCTCCCTGCTTGCCTGCTTCTCCCTCTGCTCTCTCTCATTCTCTCTCTCTCTCTGTCAAATAAATAAAATCTTAAAAAAAAAAAAGATCTGGGTTCATTCAGATACACCAAGTCATGAGACTTATGTGGATCCAGCAGCAATTCATCATAAGATGGAAATGTTACATCAGTGTGTGGGCAAGCACAGAGCCAGATGCTGCAATAAATTTCAGATTCAGGTGGTTCGATAGTGTCAGTTACCATTATGCATCAGGGGCTGATACATAGCCAGGGTTTGACTAATGATACCATACAAAGGCTTCAATTCAGTGCAGTCCCCAAAAGCCATTCCAGTCCCATAGTTCCCATCAGCACAGGACATAAGCCTCACTGGCACAAAGGGCTTCAGTACAACCTCAGACTAAACACTGGCTGAAAACTAAGTCACTCTGCCCCAAGAGTAACTCCTAGGAAGCCAGGCTTAAAAATTAAATTATAGTCACTCTGGGAGAATGTTTGCATACCTAAGGCTGTGGCCTCTAAGGAATGCTTCCTGGAAGGTCCTGCAAGAACATGGGGCAAACCCACATAAAATCCCTGAACTGTAATAACAACTTCCAAGCCATACATATACATCTAATGTTAAAGGGTAAAAATATAACAAACTAAAGGGAGCTTAAGCACAACCTTTAGCCAATGAGCGGCTCATGCCAGCCCAGGGGCAAACCCTAGTTTACTAGACTAAAAGATAAAAACAAGAAAAAAAAGTCTGAGCAGGGGCATTAAAGATTGCACACAGCAGGGGAAATAGACTTTACAGAATTTGTTCAGCCAAGTCACTCAGCAAATAAACAATGAACTAAACAATGACAAAAACAACCCTGGGGTGGGGGTGGTAGGAATCAGCATCCAGAGTTTCTAAAATATATTTTCTACAGTGTCCATTTTCAATAAAAAAATTATGAGATGTGCAAATAAATGGGAAAATGTTACCTACATACAGAAAAAAAAGCAGGCAACAGGAACTGCATTTAAAAGAGCCCAGATGATCAATCCAAAAAACAATAACTTTAAACCAACTATTAAAGATATATTCAAAGAACCAAAAGAAACTACGCCTAAAAACTTGAAGGAAGATTACAATGTCTCATTAAATAGAGAATATCAATAAAGGGAAATTATTTAAAAGAACCAAGTAAAAATTCTGTTGAAAGAGTTGAAAAGAACAATAATCAAAATGAAAAAATCACTAAAGGGACTCAATAGTCCCAGACTTGAGCTGGCAGTAAAAATAATCAGTGAACTTAAAAATAGGTCAAGAAAATATATAGAGATTGTAATCTACAGAATAGTGAGAAAGAAGAATGAAGAAAAAGGAACAGACTGTCAGAGAAATGGAAGAAACCATTAAGTGCACCATAGTATATAAATGGGAGTACCAAGAGAAGAAATGGACAGAAAAAATATTCAAAAACTAAGGGCTGAAAGGTTTTCAAACTTGATGAAAAACATTAATATATACATTACAAAAGTGAAACAAACTCCAAGTGTATGAAGTCCACAGAGTCCACATCAAGACCCGTCATAGAATGTTGAAAGACAATGATAAAGAGTAAATCTTGAAAGCACATACAGGGGAATGGGTAAGATTAAGTTGACTTTCTATCAGAAGCAGTGAAGACAGAGGCAGTGGGATAATATACTCAAAGGGCCAAAAGGAAAATAGCTGTCAACTAAGAATCTTATGTCTAACAAAACCATCTTTTATAAAAGAAGGCAAATAAAGACATTGACAGATTAAAAAAACCAACCAAACAAGAAGAGTTTGTTGATATAAGACATGTCTTAGAACAAATACGAAAAGAATTTGTTCAGACTTAAAGCAAGCAACACCAGAAAATAACTCAAATCCACACGAAAACATAGAGAGTGCCAATATAAAAGTAAGGAAATGAAAAGTATCAGTCCTAGACTGAAACAGGGGAAGGACTTAATAAGTCTTAGTATTGCTTTTAAGGAGACGGGGGAAATGAGTCAAGAATTCTAGATGAATAGCCTTTGAAAATTAAGTAAGGACCCTATAAAACAACAAAAAATGTGGGAAATTTTAAGAAATAATATGATATTCACAGTGATAATGGGTATTATGTCATATATTATTCATAGACACTTTTTACTCTTTAAAAAAAATAACCAGGGTGGGGCACCTGGGTGGCTCAGTCAGTAAGCCTCTGCCTTCGTCTCAGATCCTGATCTCAGAGTCCTGGGATGAACCCTGCTCAGCGAAGAGTCTGTTTCTCCATCTCCCTTTGCCCCTCATCATCTCCAATCGTGCTCTCTCTCTCTTGCTCTCAAATAAATAAAATCTTTAAAAAAAATAATAAAAATTTGAAAAATAACCAGGGTATTAGTATTACTAACAAAGCACTTAAAGTAGTTCCTCATTCATGATAATTGTTCTATAAATATTTGTTACATTTATAAAATCATGTGATTTAGTTCTATGATTCTTGGGGGGGAAAGGACAAATATTTTAAATGAAGTTCTGCAACCCCTAATTCTCAACAGCCAGAGGCCATGCTGAACAGGTATATGATGTACGTTGTGGGTTTTGTCTGCCATTTTTCTTCATTCAGTTTACTTCCTTGTGTACTTAGAGGCTGCTTTTTTTTTTAAATCAGGAAACATTTTGTTTGGATAGTTACCAGTTCAATGGGAAATGTTGTTTTAATAATGAGATTTTTGTTGTTGTTGTTAAATTTTAAGAGTTTATTTGCAAAAATCAGTTCCAATCAGGCAGCACCAAACTAGAAGTGGTTAGGAGTGCTTCACCAACAGGTGGAAGCAAAGCAAGGCAATTAATGAATGGCGAAAGTGTAAAGCCTAGTTGGCTGTTTGTGGTTAATGGCCCTTAGTGTTTGGATTTTGCAACCCTGAGGCATTTACAGGCTTGAGATTTTGGTTTGCTGACATAGACCATCTCAGCATTAGAGCCCCATCAGTTAGCGGTCTCCTTGTTTAATTAACAATACCCCCCTTTTGGTCATCCTCTCTCATACATGACAGAGTGACCAAAAATTTGGTATCAGCACTGCTCTTTGTCACTATCAGAGTGAAGGTGCTCTTGTTTCACTGTAAAACTCATAGGTTATGATGTCACATCCCTGCAAGAATTGCTTTGGCTGTTCATCTTGTTGTTCATCTTGTTCATCTTGTTTCTGTTCCTCCAAGCACAGCGAGACTCTCTGACGTATTGCTAATGGCTGTGAATATGCATTTAAGACCTTTGAGAGAATATAGTGCACCTGGGACACTGCAGTACCTATTAGGAGGATAATACCAAAAGGTGGGCTGGAGGCAAAGGGAATTGGAAGGATGCGGTCAAAGTACAAACTTCCAGTCACGAGAGAAAGAAGTACTAGGGATGTTGTATACAGCGTGATGACTATAGTTAACACTGCTGTAGGATATATAGGAAAGTTGTTGAGAGAGTAAATCCTAAGAGTTCTCATTATTACAAAAAATGTTTTTCTTTTTTTTGCTTTCTCTTTTTATTGTTATTTGGATGAGATGATGGGTGCTACCTAAAATTATGGTGGTAATTATTTCACAATGTATATTTGAACTATTATGCTGTACACCTTAAGCTTATACAGGGATGCATGTCAATTATGCCTCAGTAAAACTGGGTAGGGGATCCTTTGGAATATCTTGTTAGGTTTCAGCTGGGACAAACAGTAAATATTCCTGCCAATATTGAACAACCCTGTGGACATAAGAGGGGTCCCCAAAGAAGGTGCAAAAGAAATTACCCTCCCAAGATCCAGGGCCATTCCCAAAAATTAAAAAAAAAAGAAAAAAAGGACGTAGACAATTCTCCCTGAGAGCTGGCAAGAGTTGGTAGGACCCTAGCTGCAAATGGAATGCAACCCCCATCTGTTCAACTATATCTAGTCACAAATGGGGTGCAACCCACATTTCTGTCCAGCCAAAGTTTTGGGGCCCCCAACCTGGTAGTTTCCAAACGAAGTTCTGAGGACATAAAATGAGACAAATAAGAAGCCACTAGCTATCCCTGGGAGAGAAAGGATAATAACCAATATTTTTTTTTTCCTGCATATCTGAATTTGGAAAGGAAAGGACAATGTGAAATTTTACCTTCCTGTCTGGACCAGGCACCATAGATTGAGATCTGGGAGAGCTGACTTTAGTAAGAATTCGTACCCTTTACTGGCTTCTGCCAATTTTCCCAAGATGCTGTTTGTGGGCTCTGGAGTGAGTGGGGTGGTATCTCAGTGGGTCTCATCCTGGTCACCAGAAACTGTGGAGAAGAAAAAATAATTTCCCTTCTACACTTTATACCGAGTACTTGGCTGAGACCCCTTTCCCTCTAGGCCACCTCATAAATGGATAAGCTTATCTAAAATGGTTTAGTGTTCTCCACTGTGGCCACTATAATTCAGGACTGTCTTCTAAAAGTTTAATCTACTTGTCAACCTTAAAACAAAATTATTCACCTGAGGCCTCACATTGGACACAATCTAGTATAAGCTGGACCCATTCTTGGACCTAGTCTCGTTTTTAAGTTGGATCCAGTCTGATTCCAGCCAATTTTCACACCCAGTCTAGAAAAAGAAATGTTCAAATGAAGTCTGAAAGTTCATAATACAAAAGCTGTGGAGCTAGTATCCAGGATCCGAAAGGGACTTACTTATGACCTCCAGAGGCAGCCAAAAAGCAGGGAGCTCAAGGGGCTCAACAGGTACCCACACCTGCTTACTCATTCTTCTGAGGGCTGTTGGGGATCCTCTTTGTGCTCTCTTCTGCCAGCAGAACTGTTAAAAGATAAACTGAGGCATATTAAAATTTTTATTTGAGGGAAAATCTATTTGAATCAGGCAGCACCAAACCAGAGTGGTTAAGAGAGCTCCCAGGAGGGACACCTGGGTGGCTCAGTCGGTTAAGCATCTGCCTTCAGCTCAGGACATGATCCTGGGGTCTTGGAATTGAGTCCCACATCAGGCTCCTTGCTCATCAGGGAATCTGCTTCTCCCTCTGCTGTCACTCCTCCTGCTTGTGTGCTCTCTCTCTCTCTGACAGGTAAATAAATAAAATCTTGAAAAAAAAAAAAAGAAAGAAGGCTCCCAAGAGTGAGTTTTTGATTAAACTCTTCAGCAAGTCGATCTTTTTCTCAGCCTGGATGTGTTGTCCTTAGTATGGGGGTTTTCTTGTTTCCTACTGGGTAAAATATGAACTAAAATAATAACCACTAATCAATAGTATCTACAAAAATATGAAGTAACATCCATACAAATGCTTAGAATCACTAGAAATAAATTTGTCTCCTGAGTAAAAAATACCATTTTTTAATATAGAACTTCAGCTTCTTCTTAAAGCTATTTACTACCTCTTAAAAGGTATTGTTTTAATAGATGTTATAAGAATGTATGTGTTGTAATTTATAAGCTAAATGCTCTATGCCATTTATAGGAAAAAAGTTTCAAAGGATTGAATATTATTCTCATAAAAGTTATTAATGAACACTATTTTGTGAAGCAGCTTAATGTATAGGAAGGAATAGGAGTAGAGAATCAACGTGGGAAATGTTAACACTGGTGAATTAAATTTTATTTCCCCTGTATTTCTTTCTTTTTTTTTTAAGATTTTATTTATTTATTTGACAGAGAAGACACAGCTAGAGAGGGAACACAAACAGGGGGAGTGGGAGAGGGAGAGAGAAGCAGGCTGCCTGCTGAGCAGGGAGCTCGACTCGGGGATCCATCCCAGGACCCTGGGATCATGACTTGAGCCGAAGGCAGAAGCTTAACGACTGAGCCACCCAGGCGCCCCAACCTTGTATTTCTTAAGATACAAATTTCAAAGCTGAGCAATCTCACTTAAGCATACACAACTGAATAAGAAATACTACATTTTGTGTCCTTCCCCAAATGCATACAACTCTGTATTTTCTTCCAGGCCTACAGATCTGACTTGGGTTAAGCAAGCAAACAAATATAAGAACACAACATAACCAAGCAAAAAATGTCCTTCCTTCCTGAAACCTGATCCTAATGCCTTTCTAAAAACATCAAAACAAATTTCTTCAAACCAACATGCCTCCATGTTTTGATTTAGTTGAATCTTTTCTCTGTTTTCTAGAATGTAAGATTTTAAGTACTATTTAAATCTGTTGATAATTTCTTTTGAATTTCCCCAAAATGATATGGATGCTTACGAATACACAGATTTCTACATGTAGTCAAAAATTATCATTAGTCCTATATAGGAACCATTTGACTAATTCCAAAGGAACTGATTAATTCTTAAAATTCTAAGAAGGCAAATATTTAACATGTACTTTATATTAAGAAACACGCTTCGAAAGGAATTTAATAGCTTACATATCCTTCACAATCTAATTTTTCTTCTACTTCAAAGCCTTTTAAATCTTAAGAAACATGTTTTAAATGATTTAAGTATATATAGACAGGAGACATTCCCTCCTCTTATTACTCTGAATTTTATCATTTAATTACAAAAGTTGTGATCGGTGGAAAAGACATAGTTATTTATACTTAAGCCCTTGGTCATCTTTTCATCTCATCTCTTAGAGCCACAGTCCAGTGATTTATAAATCTTGACTAAAAGAATAGTTTCTGCATGAGTCATTATCTTCTGAAAGCTAAGGAATGATATCATAAGGAAAAAAAATTACTATATGAACTGCCAAGAAATCAACCATCAGGAAGAGCAGACGCTTTTTTTGGACACATTTTGACTCTCACAAACTGAGGTATTTTAACTCTTAACATTTTGTCCTTCTGTTTCCCACATCCAGTTTAGATTAGATATGCTTCCTGACAAGGGCATGTCAAATTCTGCCCTATCTGGTTTGTAGGAATACAGTGGTTGTCACTTTTAAAATGGAAATCTGTTTTGCTGATAACAAAAGTCACATAATCATCTTAACATTTACAGTCATATGAAGTCAAAAGTGAATTCCTCAGCATAGTTTACATTTAATAAAAATACTCCAAATAAATAAAAGTTATCTAATATTCTTTTTTTTTTAATTGTTTTTTTTTATTTGACAGACAGAGAGAGACAGTGAGAGAGGGAACACAAGCAGGGGGAGTGGAAGAGGGAGAAGCAGGCTTCCCACAGAGCAGGGAGCCCGATGTGGGGCTCGATGCGGGGCTTGATGCGGGGCTCTATCCCAGGACCCTGGGATCATGACCCGAGCCGATGGGAGACACTTAACGACTGAGCCACCCAGGCACCCCTATCTAATATTCTTAATAAAAGGTCTCTCTACAATATATACAGACATAGTGAACCTTGGAAAAAGTAAATTGGTATTATTCTTTTTTTTTATTATCATTATGTTATGTTAATCACCATACATTACATCATTAGTTTTTGATGTAGTGTTCCATGATTCATTGTTTGCGTATAACACCCAGTGCTCCATGCAGAACGTGCCCTCTTTAATACCCATCACCAGGCTAACCCATCCCCCCCAACTCCCCTCTAGAACCCTCAGTTTGTTTCTCAGAGTCCGTAGTCTCTCATGGTTCGTCTCCCCTTCCAATTCTATCCCCCCTTCATTTTTCCCTTCCTGCTATCTTCTTTCTTTCTTTCTTTTTTTTTTTTAATATCTAATGTATTATTTGTTTCAGAGGTACAGGTCTGTGATTCAACAGTCAAATTGGTATTATTCTTAAATGCCTACGCTAGTAGTTTAAAAGGCTTGCAATCTATTGATCAGTTGTTATAATAATTAGAATTGTGATTCCCTCTAATGTTCTTATGTAGCATACACTATAAATTATATCTTTATACACTACATAAGATTTTGAGTACTAGTCTAGAGACTAGTAATGTAGTTCCGATTACTATTTGGTTCAAAGCTTGGAACTCAAAACTTTCTACTTTCTCTCTTGTGTTTCCTGCCAAACCAAGGTGTTATCATTGTGAAATGGCACTGATGCTTCTGCTCAGGGAAAATAATTGAACCAAGGCTCAAAATGATGAGGCAATTTCACCTGTTTACAGAAATGAGTGCATCTAACTCCTATTATGTTTTGAGAGGCCAGGTGAATAACAGATGTTTTGTTCTAGTCTGAAGACTCCTCTTAAAAACCCAGTGGCATGAACACACCCAGGGCCCGGTCCTCAGCAATGCCATGCTGATAAGTGTGTCTGTTCATGTGATGGTCTGTTCTACTAGAAGCCTAAGTTGTTAGTCCTGGCATGGTTTGATACATATTTGGACTCATGAGGAATGAAACATTCCATGTGAGCAAGATAAATAAAATCTTATTGAATTCATATCAGCTTTCCATCTCACTTGAGGCTAAGAGAAGGCTTATAGAGATTATGGCAATTCTCTTTCATAAATTCAACTTTCAGAGGTGAGAAATACTTTTGGAAATCTTTCCTTTCCCTTTATTGATCCTTTATGTGTCTTTTATCCATAAGTCAGGCCAAAACTCTTCTTGAATGTATATGCAAATAAAAGCTCCTCTTGGACAAATTATTGAAGCAATAGCTTCATACACTGACTATCCACTGGGAAAATAGTGATTATTTGTTATAGAATCATTGTTAGTGGTGGTGTTACCACTGTTATGTGTTTTCTACCACGGGCTTCAAGAATGCTTGTGTTCTGTATTTTAGTATGAAAATATAACTCCACACCATTTATAAATTTATATACTTTGTTCTTATCCTGTATGAACTGGCTGGGCACTACCAAACTTCCTAGCTGACACTGTCAGTGTGGGTAACAGGTGTAGGTGGTGATGAGAAGTGTTTAAAAACTGCTCAAGTAAGGAGGCTTGCTTAGAGTTTAGGCGACACCAGGCGGAACATGAAATGGTATGGTGACTGCTGCCAGGAACAACGAAAACCCATCCAAGACAGGCAACTGTCATAGGGAGGACAGAGGAAAGTGACTGGTATACTGCAGAGAGAAGAGCAGGTAGAAGGCCAGTGATCGTTCCTTCAGCCACAAGAGATGCTGAGAATGAATGGCCTGAGGGCTTTTGTCCTCTGAGATGGAACCCCATTTGGCTAAAATTCCGTTTTACTCTTAGTTTTTCCTCATGTGGAGCTGGGAACTGTCTCTTTGTCCTTATTCCCAGAAACCCACAGTTTCTGGCCTGATCAGGACACCGGAAGAATGTTTCATTCTTAGAGGGTCTCATAGGATGGTGGGGAGGAAGGGAAGACGAACATTTTCTCTCTGTCCTTAGAAGATCCCTTTTCATAGGAAGGAAGTCTATCAAAAATCAGAATCTTGGGGCGCCTTGGTGGCTCAGTCGTTAAGCGTTTGCCTTCGGCTCAGGTCATGGTCCCAGGGTCCTGGGATCGAGCCACACATCGGGCTCCCTGCTTGGCGGGAAGTCTGCTTCTCCCTCTCCCACTCCCCACTGCTTGTGTTCCCTCTCTCGCTGTCTCTCTCCGTCAAATAAATAAATAAAATCTTAAAAAAAAATCAGAATCTTGATAATATGACACCTGAGTTTTATTTTTCCTGGTTAAAAACTCCAGTCTTTTTAGTCTGTCTTTGAGGAAGCTGTACCACTCTCATGGTCATTATGTGATCCTCTTCATAAGAATTATATACCTTCATAAGGGTATATAATTCTGCTAAATTTGCCCCAATTCTATGAACAGATTTTTTTTTAAAGATTTTATTTATTTATTTGACAGAGAGAGACACAGCAAGAGAGGGAACACAAGCAGGGGGAGTGAGAGAGGGAGAAGCAGGCTTTCTGCTGAGCGGGGAGCCCGATGCAGGTCTCAATCCCAGGACCCTGGGATCATGACCTGAGCCGAAGGCAGACGCCTAATGACTGAGCCACCCAGGCGCCCCTCTATGAACTGATTAAATGGATGAATCTTAACCGTATTAATGGTGCCAGTAAACCACTGGTTCCCTGGTGTAAGCCACATCTATTAATCTGCATGAAAGGACCATATTCTTTAGAGCCTCAAACAGCTTCTCAAGCATAAAGAAAAAGCCTCAAACATTGGCATACAAAAAGGTAAGGAAGGTAACCCAGAACAGATGGTGTTGTCATTATTGAAATTTCAATCCCAATTTTATTTCATTTGTCTCAAAATATGTTAAATTATTAGTAGTTTAAACTAGAACCTTGAAACATATGCTAACATGTTCAAAACTAGAAATTAAATAAAATATTTTAATTAATGTTACTTTAGCCTTTTAAAGTTTTAGATAAGATATAGGATGCTTTTAAAATTGTACCAATTTTTAAGCCTAAACTAGGAGAAATGAAAAATACTTTCTAAAGGAGTGCAATTTCACATTTAAGTAAGACAAATCAATTCAAATGTTTTACAGAACATTTAGGTAATAAGATTTAGCTTCACATAAATTTTCTCATGGTCCCTCTTACCCCTCAAAGAAATGACTGGACATCACCATTAATGCCAAAAAGTGGGGATAAATGACTGAAACTCTATTTTTGGGAGGTCCTGGTATGATGAGATTGAGTTATGCCAAAAATACTTCTTGAAACACAATATATATAACACTAGTTGGAAAGATGGAATTAATACTATGGACTGGACCAAACTTAACAAATGTGGAGAAAATTGGATTCTAGTAGTTGTAACCTGTCCAGTTGATTGAGCTAATAAATTCATCTTTGCAGCTGCTTAGACTGAACTTAAAAGTATTTCTGTGATCCTCAGCATCAAATCACTCTTGTCACAAAACTCACTCATCTTGTTCCATAATTCTTCAATTAATGAAGCTCCTGACTGATTCCAATCCCTGCACCAGAAGAATATCCCCAGTGACTGGTATTCCTGACACTAAATCTCAGTTACCGGGTGACTTTGGCACATGTTGTCTGATGTTCTAGGCCATCCACTGCTTGGATCTCCACTTCCATCCTTTACTTGCTGATGGCCTACATTTGTCCCACATGTGTAGATGGTCTAACTCCTGGATTTAGTTTTGCCTGTGTGTCACTCATTGCATCCCAGTTTCATTCTTCTTACCCGTGTCCCCATCCCACCCTCACCCATGACTCAAAAAAGGTCGCAGCTTTTTTCCCCATATTTATACTACCAAGCTATTACCCAAATCTTTGATTTAATATCCCCCAGGCTGAGTCCCAGGCATAACCTCTTGATTGCTGGTTAGAAACAATGTCTAGGGGCGCCTGGGTGGCTCAGATGGTTAAGCGTCTGCCTTCGGCTCAGGTCATGATCCCAGCATCCTGGGATCGAGTCCCGCATCGGGCTCCCTGCTCCTTGGGAGCCTGCTTCTCCCTCTGCCTCTCTCTCTGTCTCTCATGAATAAATAAATAAAATCTTAAAAAAAAAAAGAAACAATGTCTATTTTTCCTTTTGCCCAGAATTCTTTGTATGCTCCATAATGACACAGTTGTTGATAAGGTATCTCATTTCCATATGTACTTGAGTTTCTATTAAAAAGTATTGTTAAATCTATCATCATCAGAAAAGACTAAGGCACTCATCAGAAAAGACTATGGCACTATTAGATGCTTTGGAAAAAGTAAATTTGACAGCATAGGTTCCTGTCCTTTAGGAAGTTATTTTATGATATAAAAAGGAGATACAGGCACACATAATTTAAAATAAGATTCTACATTAGTTGAGGGGAGTAATTTGTTATATTTATAGTCTAAGGGCTTTAGTAGGGCCCACCAAAGATGATGGATGATGATTCGGTTTCATCCTATTTCAAGGAATTTATTAAATGTATCTATCAATGTTTTTATGAGGACAGTGATTCATAGCAGAATAATGAAAAAGAACTTTGCAATGGGTTCCTAAATCTGCCATACTGCCGATCATTATCCTCACTATGTTTCTCTTCCTCCTTTCTCATGGTTTTGGAAAGTTTATCTCCTAGTTAGTGGTCGCAGAATTTAAAATATATTTAATATTTTATATTAAATATATAAATATATATTTATATAATTCTTTGGTGCAAAGGAAAAGACTCAGGCAATGTTATAGAGATGTTGGAAGACTAATATGGCTAGAGCTTACCATTCCCTAGCCAATGTCACCGCTAGTAAAGTAGGATCACAGGGAAGAACCTTCCCTCCTTAGGCTTATAAGGTAAACTAAAGTACCAGGCTGGCCCAGAAAAGAATCAAATCAGTTATAAGGGAGAAAGTCATGGGTTCCATTAATCAACAGGAATAGATGAGAATTTCTGTTATTGTAGCATGAAGAAGTCACCAAACCTCTCCATAAAAAAATAAGAATAAAACTGTAAAAAAAATCTGACAAAAATAACCAAAGGTCTTGAAAGCAATCAAAGGCAGATAAATTGAGAAGTATTTATTCTTGACAGACTGCTAGAGCTTTAAGTAAGAATAGCACAAGATTTCAAAGAAACCATTAGAAATACGTGCAAACAATTAAAGGCAATTGTATTAAAAAATAAAAATTAATATATAAGGACTTTCAATAGTGAAATAAAAAATATGAAAAAATCAAACTGAAATTTAGATTTAAAAAGTAAAATTGAAATAAAAAATTCATAAGATAGGCTTAATAGATAAGAGAATATAGGACAAGATAAAAACAGGAGTGGAAAGTAGATCAAATTATCCAATTTATTTATTTATTTATTTATTTATTTATTTATTTATTTATTTATTTATTT
>NW_023270451.1:62021188-62067887 GCF_011800145.1 Mirounga leonina | reverse complement strand
TTTATTTATTTATTTATTTATTTATTTATTTATTTATTTATTTATTTGACAGAGACACGGTGAGAGAGGGAACACAAGCAGGGGGAGTGGGAGGGGACAAGCAGGCTTCCCACCGAGCAGGGAGCCCAATGCGGGGCTCGATCCCACGATCCTGGGATCATGACCTGAGCCAAAGGCAGACGCTTAACGACTGAGCCACCCAGGTGCCCCTCAAATTATCCAATTTAAAGAACAGTTAGAAAAGATTGAAGAAAAATGAACAGAGTCTCAGAAATCTATTGGATTCCATGAAGAACATAAACATATCTGTAAGCACAACTCCAGGAGGAGGGAGACTTAAAAAAAAAATGCAGAATCAATATTTGAAGAAGTGATTCTTGAAAACATCCCTAATTTATTGGAAACCATTAATGTACACATCCAAGAAGCTCATCAAACTCTAAGTTATATAGACACAAAGAGATCCACACATCATAGTAAAACTACTGAAAGCTAGACACAAAAAAGAAATCTTGAAGGCAACAAGAATAAAATAACTCATCATGTACAAAGGAACAACAATATGATTAACAGCTGACTTCCCATCAGAAACAACAGAAATCAGAAGGCAGAAAATGACATAGGTGAAGTGTTTAAAAAAGACAAACTTGTCACTGAAGAGCTCCATAATCAGCTAAACTTTTCTTCAAAAATGAAGGTGAAATATAGACATTTACAAGTAAAAACTGATGAATTCATTGCCTGCAGACCTTGCCTACAACAAGAGATACACAATAGATTCAAAGACACAAATTAGTTGAAAGTAAAAGGATGGAAAAAGATACATTACACAAACAATAGCCATAAGAGTGGTATTGAAGTGACTATATTACTATCAGACAAAATTGAGTCTAAGACAAAAAATATTACTAGAAACAAAGAGGGACATTTCTTAAAAGGGTCAATAACATCTGAAAAATATGAAAATTATAAATGTATGTGCACTTAACACAGTCCCAAATGTAAAACAAAACAAAACAAAACAAAAAAACAACTGAAAGGAAAAACAGAAAATTCAACAGTTACACCTGCATATTTTAATACTACTCATTCAGTAATTAATAAAATAACTAAGCAGAAAGCCAGGAAGGTTATAAAAGAATTGAAAAACACTATCAACAAATATGATCTATGTTTCTAACTTATAGAACACTCAACTCACCAACATTAAAATACACTTTTCCCAGTGCACATGGAACAATCTCCAGGGTAGACCATATGCTAGACCATAAAACAACAAATTTATGACAAATTAAAAATGATTTATTAACAAATTTAAAAAGATTGAAATCCAGGGCACCTAGGTGGCTCAGTTGGTTAAGCATCCAACTCTTGATTTCAGTTCAGGTCATGATCTCAGAGTTGTGAGATCAAGCCCCATGTCAGGCTTTGTGATGGGCGTGGAGTCTGCTTAAAATTCTCTCTCTCCCTCTCCCTCTGCACCCCCCTAAAAAAACAAAAACAAAAACAAAATGATTGAAATCCTACAAAGTATGCACTTCACACACAACAGATTTAAATTAGATATTAATAAGAGAGAGAAATTGGGGAAATTCCCAAATATTTGGAAATTAAACAACATACCTCAAAACAACCCTTTGGTCAAAGAAGAAATCACTAGAGAAATTTTAAAAATATCTATTTTGTACTAGATAATAAAAATAACATGTCAAAATGTATGCATTCAACAGAAGCAGTATTTAGCTTTAATATTTAGTATTAGAAAAGAAAGATAAAAAGTCAATAATGTAAACTTTCATCACAGGAAGCTAGAGAAAAAAGAAAATAGACTCAAAGTAAGTAGAAGGAATTATATAATAAAGTTAGGCTGGAAATCAATGAAATATTAAGAAAAACAATAGCAAAAATCAGTGAAAGCAAAAGATGATTTTTTAAATTTTATTTTATTATGTTAATCACCATACATTACATCATTAGTTTTTGATGAAGTGTTCCATGATTCATTGTTTGCATATAACACCCAGTGCTCCATTCAGTACGTGCCCTCTTTAATACCCAACATCAGGCTAACCCATCCCCCCACCCCCCTGCCCTCTAGAACCCTTGGTTTGTTTCTCAGAGTCCATAGTCTCTCATGGTTCGTCTCCCTCTCCAATTTCCCCCCCTTCATTTTTCCCTTCCTACTATCTTCTTTTTTTTTCTTTTTTTTAAACATATAATGTATTATTTGTTTCAGAGGTACAGGTCTGTGATTCATCAGTCTTACACAATTCACAGCGATTCTTTTTTTAAATCAACAAAATTGATAAATCTTTATTTAGACTGATGAAGAAAAACATGAAAACATAAATTATGGAAATCAGAAATGAAAAATGGAACATCACCATAGACCTTACTGAAATTGAAAAGAAATATTAAGGAAATATCATTAATTGTATGCCACAAATTAGAAAAATTAGATGAAATTTAAAAAATATTAGAAAGACACAAATTATCAAAAATTTCTCAAAGAGAGATAGGAAACAGAAAACTGAATAAATATATCAAATAAAGACAGAACTATAATTCAAAATCTTCCAATAAAAATATCTATTTTAAATATATATTATATTTATATTATACATAATATAAATATAATAAATATAAATATATATATATATCTCCTAGGCCCAGAAGACTTTACTGTTGAAGAAGAAATAATGTTAATATACAAAGCCTCTTTCAGAAACAAAGGAGGTGGGAACACTTACTATCTTATTTTATGGGTTTCATATTACCCTGATACCAAAGATGTCTCAGAAAGGAAAATTACAACTCAATATCCCTCATGAAAAGATGCTAAAATCATTTTAAAAATATTAGCTAACTGAATCAGGAATTTATTTAAAAATGATTATATATGAGTAAGTGGTATTTACCCCAGGAATTCAAGATGGCTTAACATCTAAAAATCACTTCATAGAATATACAATATTAATAAAATAAAGAACAAAAAAAAAAAAACAACCTGTGGCCTTCACAATAGATGCAGGAAAAGCATTTGACAAAATCCAACAGCCATTACTGATAAAAAAAAAATATATCCCTCAACAAATTAGGAATAGAAGGAAACTTCCTTAACTTGACAAAGGACAACTATAAAAAAAAAAAAACCTTACAGCTAACATTATACTTAGTTGTGAAAGAGTAAATATTTTCTTCCTACGATTGGAAATAATACAAGGATATGTGCTCTCACCACTTCTACTCAATATTGTGCATGAGATTCTAGTCAATGAAATAAGACAAAAAAAATCAGTCTTTATTCACATGACAAGATCTTTATTCAGATGACAAGGTCTTTGAAAAGAAAAAACCTAAGGAACAAAACAACAAAAATTATTAGAACAAAGAAGTGGGTTTAGCAAGGTCACAGGATACAAGATCAGTATACACATACACAAATCTATTACTATTTATATGAGCAACAGTCCAAAAATGACATTAAGAAAATAATATACAATAGCATCAAAAGTAATAAATATTAATGAATAAATTTAACAAAAGATTTACAAGACCTGTATTTTGAAACTACAAAATATTGCTAAACAAATTTAAAGAATAATTAAATAAATGCAGAAAACTCATAGATTGGAAGTCTCAATAATGGTAATATGGCAGTTCCTTTCAAAGGGATATAAAGATTCAATTAATCCTTATCAAAGTCCCATACAATTTTTTTTTGATAAATGCTGAAGCTAAAATTTATATGGACATTCAAAGTACTTAAAATAGACAAAGCAATTTTCAAAAAGTAGAACAAAGATAAAGAACTCATGCTACCTAACTTCAAAACTTACTATAAAGCTACAGCAATTAGGGGCATCTGGGTGGCTCAGTTGGTTGAACATCCAACTTTTGGTTTCGGCTCAGGTCATGATCTCAGGGCCCCACATCAAGCTCTGTGCTTAGCACGGAGTCTGCTTGCCCCCCTCCCTCTGCTTCTCCCCCCCACTCACTCATGCCCTCTCTCTCTTTCTTTCTCAAATAAATAAATAATCTTTAAAAAAAAAGCTACAGCAGATTGGTATCATCTTGAGGGTAAGCATGCAGATCATTGTAACAGAATAGAGAATCTAGAAATAAATATATATGTTCATGATCAATTGAATTTTGATACAGGTGCCAAGCTGATTCAATGGGGAAAGGATTATTTTTTTTCAACAAAACATGCTAGAACAATTAGATATCCATTGTGAAAAGTGATTTAGTACATTTCAAGTACCATACCAAAATTTTTACTCAAAATGGATCATAGACATTAGTTAAGACTATAAAACTCCTAGAAGGAAACATTGGAGAAAAACTTTTGACCTTGGGCTAAAGACTCTTTAGATAGGACACCAAAAACATGGCCCATAGAAGACAAAATTGATGAGTTAGACTTCACCAAAAGTTAAAATGTTTGCTGTTCTAAAGACTTTATTAAGAAAATAAAAAGACACGTCAGAACATCCAAATGGCCAACAGACACATGAAAAAGTGCTCAATATCGCTTGGCATCAGGGAAATCCAAATCAAAACCTCAATGAGATACCACCTCACACCAGTCAAAATGGCTAAAATTAACAAGTCAGGAAACGACAGATGTTGAGGGGGATGCGGAGAAAGGGGAACCCTCCTACACTGTTGGTGGGAATGCAAGCTGGTGCAGGCACTCTGGAAAACATTATGGAGGTTCCTCAAAAATTTGAAAATAGAGCTACCATATGATCCAGCAATTGCACTACTGGGTATTTACCCCAAAGATACAAAGGTAGGGATCCGAAAGGATACGTGCACCCCGATGTTTATAGCAGCAATGTCCACAAGAGCCAAACTGTGGAAAGAGCCAAGATGTCCATCGACAGATGAATGGATAAAGAAGAGGTGGTATATATATACAATGGAATATTATGCAGCCATCAAAAGGAATGAGATCTTGGATGGAACTGGAGGGTATTATGCTGAGCGAAATAAGTCAAACAGAGAAAGACATGTATCATATGACCTCACTGATATGAGGAGTTCTTAACCTCAGGAAACAAACTGAGGGTTGCTGGAGTGGGGGGTGGGGTGGGAGGGATGGGGTGACTGGGTGATAGACACTGGGAAGGGTATGTGCTCTGGTAAGCACTGTGAATTGTGCAAGACTGTTGAATCTCAGATCTGTACCTCTGAAACAAATAATGCAATATATGTTAAGGAAAAAAAAAGAAGAAGAAGATAGCAGGAGGGGAAGAATGAAGGGGGGGGAAATCGGAGGGGTAGACGAACCATGAGAGATGATGGACTCTGAAAAACAAACTGAGGGTTCTAGAGGGGAGGGGGGTGGGAGGATGGGTTAGCCTGGTGATGGGTATTGAGGAGGGCACATTCTGCATGGAGCACTGGGTGTTGTGCACAAACAATGAATCATGGAACACTACATCTAAAACTAATGATGTAATGTATGGGGATTAACATAACAATAAAAAATTTTAAAAAAAGACGTCAGAGTCTGGGAGAAATTATTTGCAGATCACGTATTTGATACAGATTATATCTGAAATATATAAAGAATACATCAATTAATAATAAAAAATAATAAAAACAAGATTTTTAAATAGATATTTTACCAAAAAAGATACACATGTGGCTAATAAACTCATGAAAATATGTTCAACATCATTAATCATGGGGGAAATGAGAACATGACAATGAAGTCAGAGAGTGACTCTGGCATTCATTCAAAAAGACTGACAATACCAAGTGTTAAGAAGGATGTTGTGATAGGCAGAATAATGACCTCCCCACATCCAGAGATGTTCATATCTGATCCACAGAACTTGCATATATGTTACATTGTATGGCAAAAGGGACTTTGCAGATATGGTACTTTAAGGATCTTACAATGGGAAAATTATCCTGGGTCAGGGTGGGCCCAATATAATAACCAAAGTCCTTAAAAGAGGGAAGCAGAAGGGTTGGAGTCAGAGAAAGAGGTGTGATAACAGAGAGAGGTTGGAATGGTGTGAGTCCAGGAGCCAAGGAATGCTGGCACCCTGACAAGGAATGCATTTTCCCCGTGAGCCTACAGAAGGAAGGCAGCTTTGCTGACACCTTGATTCTAGCCTCATTAGATTCATTTCAACTTCTGACCTCCAGAACTGTACTATAATACATCTGTGTTGCTGAAAGCCACTAAGGTTATGGTAATTTGTTATAGCTGTAATAGGAAACTACAACACATGGGGTAAAAGTAATTTTGAATGGGAATTTCTAATTCCCATTTCCAATTTTTAATGGGAATATAAAATGGTACAGTCGTTTTGGGAAAAGTTTGATAGTTACAGCAATTCCACCCTTAGGTATCTACCAAAGAGGAGCATGTCCCTATAAAGACTTGTGCACAAATGTTCATAACTGCATTATTCATAATAGCAAAAACTGGGGAAAAAATCCAGATGTCCATCAAATGTGAATGGATAAACACAATACAATATCACAATTGCATTGTAACCATTATAAAGAGGAATAATACCAGTGAAAAGAATAAACTGACCTACAGCCACAAGAATGAACCTCAAAAATCATGTTAAGTGAAAAAAGGCAGACCCCAAAATCTATATACTGCATGATTCCATTTACATAAGATTTCTAGAAAAGTCAAATCTAAACTCTATAGAAAGAAAAACAGTGTTTGCCTGGGAATGGGAACTGCAATTGATTGTAAACAAGTACAAAAGATCTTTTAAGCGGTGATGAAAGTGTTCTGAAATGTGATTGTGATTATTGTATAAATTATCAAATATGCGTATTTATAATGGGTGAATTGTTTAGTGTGTAAATAGCTCCATAAAGCTGTTAAAAGTGGTGGGGAAAAAAAGAAGAAACAGAAAAATAGATTGCTAAGTTCTCCCTCTAAGATTCCCTAAGGAACTCCTTTATTCAGAAGAGATTGCCTGAGAAAAATCCCTAAACCAATTTTTGTCCTTAATTCTGGCTTAGATTTATTACATTTATCCCTATATTTACATACTAGTTGTCTGCTTTTCTCATCTTACTAGAAAATGTTGAACTTCTTGAGAACAAAAATAGTAGTTAATATATTGAATCTATTGAATTGAATATATTGAATCTATTGAATTGAATATATTGAATCTTCCATATGTCCAGGACACATTTGCTGAACCACTGAGTAATCAATGCTCCCAACTCACACACTAGCATCTGCTCTAACTACATAGGGAAACATCCTTTCTCATGAGTTTATCCAAGGTTAACCTTTGGTGTCATTTTAGATTTTAGATATTGTTCTATTCAAGCCTCTGTGAGCACACAAAGAGGAAAGAGTTGGGGAGTGTTTATGCTTTTTTTGCAGTAGGAATTCCATTCATCCGTTTCTCAAAAAGCATATTAACACTCTTACAATTTCTCAGAATGTTTCACTTTGTGTCATTTGACTTTTCCCCTCCTCTATTGTACCTTTTCTAGCTTTTCTCTTCTAATAACACCCCTTTCTTGGAAAGGAAAATTATCATATGACCAGGCATTCAGGGTCATGTTTGGAGAATTTTTCCCCATCTGCTTCTTCCTTACATAAACGTCTTTCACTGAGATTCCAAATAGAATCATTTAATCCATTCATTTTTTACTACTCATAAAAATAAATCATGATCACCACATCTGATTCAGCCATGTGGTGAGTCATATCAAATTTTAAATGACCTGAAGTGAATGACTTGGCTAAAATGAAGTTGATGTACTTCAGCATATATTGGCACTGACAAAATCAATTGCCATCAAGAACTTTTTAAAAAATGACAACTATCCAGTCCTGCAAGTAGTATCTTCGGGATGCTAGATATTTGTTCTCTTTCTTTTTTTAAAAGTTTTTATTTAAGTTCCAGTTAGTTAATTAATATACATTGTGATATTAGTTTCAGGTGTATAATACAGTGATTTAGCACTTCCATACAACACCTGGTGCTCATCACAGCAAGTCCACAAGTGCCCCCCTTAATCCCCATCACTTAGTTCACCCATCACCCCACCCACCTCCCCTGTGGTAACCATAAGCTGGTTCTCTATAGTTAAGTATTTAGTATTTTTCAATCAACATTATTCAGTGTGTTCCAACCTCCTGCTAAGTAATGCACAAGAGTCAGGAGATGTGGAATTGGAAGAAAAAGTCCCCCAACCTTGGAGAAGCTCTCATCCAACTAGAAACAGACATGACAAAGATAATTTGCTTTACAGTGTGATCAGAGCTGTAATGTGGTATAAACAAATGTTGGAATAGTTCAGAGATGATAGATTATGTGTTCCTTGTTTCTTCTACTGATCCTCCTCAAACCTCCAAATTGTCATGGTTTCTTAGAAATTGAAGAGAAAGCAAGAGAAGGATTATCACAAAGGTACCCCAGCAGAATGCTGTTTACGGCAGTAACAGCTATACATCCTTATTTTATCTGTATCTATCTCTGTCTATATCTATCTGTAGATCAACTTATTTTGTTATACCTCAAACAGTATCAACATTTATGTTATTTATTTATGTTCACATAATACATATATATTATATAATACATAGTATAATATACAGTACATATATATCCTTAGGTTCTATAATCTGAAAATGTCTGAAAAAGAATGGCTGGACCCAAATCACTCAGATTGGTGTCAGTTCTTTCATTAAGAGAAGCTATTCAGGGGGGTGTCTGGGTGGTTCAGTTGGTTAAGGGCCTGACTCTTGATTTTGGCTCAGATCATGATCTCAGGGTTGAAAGATTGAGACCCCCTCCTCTTTCGGGCTCAAGTTTCTCTCTCTTCCTCTCCCTCCGCCCCTCCCCCTGCCAGCTTATGCATGTACAAGTGTTCTCTCTCTCTCTCAAAATAATAATAATAAAATAATAAAAAGAGAAGCTATTCAGAGACTGTTGGATAAAAACGTGACTGAATACAGGTATCTACTTTTATTTCCTCCAAATACCATGAAAACAATAATAAAGAGACTTTAGAAAGATATACACTCATAAGGATGTGAAGCACAGAAGAAAAGAGAACAGCAACAAAATTTTGGAAGGCCTAAAGAAGATGAATAAATAGATTTAGCATACCCTCCAAAAATGGATTCTAAACTGGCTATAAGGGGGAGTTAAGAACAGTCTTTAAATCCTTTAAAGTTTAAGGAATTGGTGATACCATCTTCTGAAAGTGGAAAATGTTTAGAAGTCTATGTGAGCAATAAATAGGTCTTCACATCCATCAACTCCAGCAAAGTAAATAAATAAATAGATAATTGAATTTTATTCTCAAATATAGCCTCTTTAGACTGCTAAACATGAGAAACAATAATAGCTATACTTGCGTAGAACTTACTGTGTACCTGGTATTTTCTAAGCATTTACATTTATTGACTCATTTCATCCTTACCCTAGCCCTATGATAAATACGTAATCATCCCCAAATTACTGATGCACACAGAATCAAAAAGAGGAGTAATAGGTCACTGTCAACATACTAGATGCTGAGACAAATGCCCCCTCCCCACCCAACCCTCTTTCATCTCTAAGACTCAAAAATAATGCAGCCAAGGCTTTGCCCTCTAGACAGGAGATGGAAAGACTCTTCTCTGGGGGACCTGATAGATGCAGTAGAAAAAACTTAAGAGTTATTGACATCAGGATTTTCCCAACTACATGGCCCAGCCAGTTACCTATAGTAAAACTCGCTGTTTCCCACCATGAGCTCAGGGTCTCCAATAAACTCCTTAGTACCCTACTGGTAAATATAAACAAATAAATGAGGATTATCAGGCCATGAGGAAAACTGCTAAAATTGAAATTCGAGAACCAAACAAGCAAAAATTTTAAAAATAATTTAAAAAATCAATTAGGAGAAAAGAAAGGTCTTGCAGACATAAGGAGTCAAAACAATCTCCACTACCCATTTATTACCTATCCATCAATAGGTAACAGAAGATATTTTAATCATGAAACAATAATAGTATTTTTAAAAGTAATACTCAGATAAATAAAGAGGAATTTTAAATGTACCTGTATAATTTTTTGATCAATAACTCAAAACTCAATAGAAAGGTTGGGATATAAAAATTTAGAAAATATTTTAGGAAATAGTGCTAAAAAATAGGACTATGAAATATAAGAAAAATGATAAGAAAATCTGACAACCAGTTCAGAAAATCAAACATTTAAATAATAGGAAGACCCAACAGAGAGAACAAGATTGAAAAGGAAATAAATTAGCAATGCAATAATTCAAACAAATTTCCAGATATGTGGTCCATGTAACTTTCCAGACTGCTAGAGCCCACTGGTTGAGCTACATGGATGAAAACAGACCTACATGAAGGCATACCATTTGAAAATTTCAGAGAACTTCAAACAAAGATAGGAGCTAAGCTTTTGAGGAGGAAAATGAATGCATTGGAAGGACTGGGAATCAGAGTATCATTAAACTTCTCAGCATCAACATCAGAAGCTAGAAGGCACCACAGCATGGTCAGGATAGAATAAAGATGTTTTCAGGAAAGCAAGTTTCAAACAATTTACCTCCCATGCATTCTATCTCAGGAGCTGAGCCACAATGAGAGAGTAAACAAAGACAGAGGAAGGAATCAATGCAGAGAACAGGAGAGCCAACCCACAAGATGTGAAGAGGGGTCTAGGATAAGAAATGCGCATTGAACACGGGGGCGACCAGTCTCATCTGGAGTGTGTCAGAGGATTTCTGAAGTGATGTCTTCAGGAAGATAAAATTGACAGAATACCTGATACTGAATGTATTTAGAGCAGAGTGAAACACTTGCCAAGGAGACTGGGGTTGAAATAGTGAAAAGTACACAGAAAACCAAGCAAATAGATAGCAGCAGCAAAAACAACAAAATAATAAATACCAGAAAACAAAAATGTGCAGGAAAGAAAAAAATTATCATGGCTTTAACGAAATTGTAGTTGCATTATTATGCTCATATTAACACAAAATACTTAATCTATCCAAAATTAAAATAAAATTATATTGAGGAATGGGAGTAAACAGGATACCTACCATTAGGAGGTAAGGGCAAGGCAAACAAAGAGAGCTAAAACCTTTTTTTCCAAAACAGAAGTCAATAAGCACAGCCTAAAACTAAAACGCCATGAAATGACAAAGCAAGCATGTTATTTAGGGACATAAAGGTAAATACCAAAATAATTATTTAAATTGGTAAAAGGGAGAGATGGGCGTGTTTGGGTTTAGGGGGATTCTGTTATTTTTTCTTATAAAACTTGCAAATTATTGGACCCTTAACCTATGTCTGTGTGTAACTTTGACAAAAACAATAATTTAACAAAAGACAAAAAAAGAAACTCTGCAATATCCATGCTGTTAATTTGTCATTTGCTTTATTCTTTATTTTTTAAGATTTTATTTACTTATTTATTAAGATTTTATTTATTTATTTGACAGAGAGAGACATAGCAAGAGAGGGAACACAAGCAGGGGAAGTGGGAGAGGGAGAAGCAGGCTTCCCGCTGAGCAGGGAGCCTAATGCGGGGCTCAACCCCAGGACCCTGGGATCATGACCTGAGCTGAAGGCAGATGTTTAACAACTGAGCCACCCAGGTGCCCTGTCATTTGCTTTATGCCTGACATAGCCTATTCTTTCTAATAAGGGGAAAAGCCTACTGATATTTTTTTCTTCATCATTCTTAACTACTTTAAAGGGATTATTGAATTTTAGGAACTTGAAGTATGATGCTAGCTAGCTATAATGGATTTAAAATTCATTTCTAAATAGTTATATATATGTGGGAAATTTTCAGGTGACAGATATTAATAATCCAGCGAGCTGCAGGGGAGAAAAGTACCAAGGCTTTGATGTCCCCAAGAGATGCTGAAGGTCACAAACTAACTATATAAATATCTAGTGTAATGATGCTGTAATTCCAAAACTCTACCTATTAAAATCTTTTTATTCTGGAAGCTATCTGGGGGTCGGGGAGGAGGGAAACATATGGAAGTGAAGATAATGAGATAATGAATAAGAGTAGCTGGCCTAAAAATCCACTAGGAACCCAATGAAGACATGACCTTCACTATTTATTGTCACTGGTCAGTCTATGAAACATTTGTGCTACAAATAAAAAGGGCTTTTTAAAAAAGATTTTATTTATTTGAGATAGAGAGAGAGAATGAGGGAGCATGAGCAGCGGGGAGGAGCAGGCGGAGAGGGAGAAGCAGACTCCCCACTGAGCAGGGAACAGAGGGAGAGGGAGAAGCAGACTCCCCGCTGAGCAGGGAACAGAGGGAGAGGGAGAAGCAGGCTCTCCACTGAGCAAGGAACCTGACTTGGGACCCCATCCCAGGACCCTGGGATCATGACCTGAACCAAAGGCAGATGCTTAACCGGCTGAGCCACCCGGGCGCCACAAATAAAAAGTTTTGTTTGTCTTCAGAATCATTTGTTTAGCCTGAAATCAAGCTGCAAAAATTCTGTACCTGGCAAGGCAAAAGTATATGTCATAAAACCAATCAATTTTTGGCAAAGGGGTGGTAATAAGTTTAGGCAAAGAAAGTCAAAGATGACTTCCAGAATTCTTGCAGCAAATTCACTGAGTGCTATGGTCTGAGTGTGTGTGTCCCCCAAATTAACACGTTGGAATCTGATACCAAATGTAACCAAATGGAGTTAGGAGATGGGGCCTTTGGGAGGTGGTTAGGTGATGATGGGGAGCCCTCATGAATGGGAGTAGTGCCCACAGAGATCCCACCCAGATCCTATCCCCTTCCTCCCTGCGAGGATACAATGAAAAGTCTGCTACCCAGAAGAGGGTCCTCACCTGATCCCGCTGGCATGTTGATCTTGGACTTCCAGGCTCCAGAACTGTGAGAAATTTCTGTTGTATGTAAGCCACACGGTCCGTGGTATTTGTTAGAGCCGTCTGAATGGACTAAGACACTGAGACTCTGTATCAGTGGGGATCTTGTTCAGTGCACTGAAAAATAATTAAAGGCAGGTAGGATTCTCGCCTTATGTAAGAAGCCATTATAAGTATCAAGAATACTTCAAGAACATGATTTTTCAATACACTGACATACGCACTAAAAAATGTTACTGTTCTCTCTTATTTGTAATCTGACGCACATCCTGGGGTGAGAGAGTGAAAGGGAATCTCAGGTAAACCATGGAGTAACACAGATTATCGATAGTGTTGTATTTATATTCTATGTGATCAGAATACAGCATGTCAGGGGGGTAGAAATAAGCACGGAAACATCGCTATGCATACCTTTTGATCCAACAAATTCACCACTAGGAGTCTTTTCCCCCAAATCCCACATATGTACGAAGATATATTCACAAGGATGGACCCTGCAGTACTATATATGAGCAAAAACAGGGAAACATTTAAAATGTCTATTAATTTTAGAATCTCCAAATGGTACATCTGAATTGTGGAATATTAAAAATCCGTCTAAATATATATACACATATATATGTGTGTTAAGTATGTATATCTATATGTGTATATATATGTATATATGTATATGTATGTATACACACACAATCTAGAACATATATATGGTAATACAGCCAAGATATTTTTAGTGAAAACAGTTTTTATTTTTTTTATTTTTTAAAGCAATTAAAAAAAATTTTTTTTTATTATTTATTTGACAGAGAGAGAGAGAGACAGCCAGAGAGGGAACACAAGCAGGGGGAGTGGGAGAGGAAGAAGCAGGCTTCCCGCTGAGCAGGGAGCCCGATGCAGGGCTCCATCCCAGGACCCTGAGATCATGACCTGAGCCAAAGGCAGACGCTTAGTGACTGAGCCACCTACGCACCCCTTTTTAAAGCAATTTTTAAATGTTACGATGATCCCATTTATATTTTTAAAAGATATGCATGTATGTACACATATGCATTTCAATGCATAGAATGGTCCCTAGAAGAATAAGCACCCCTTGTTGGTAGTGGTTACCTCTGGGAGGCTTATTTGGAAAGGGCCATATGGAGTAGTGGTTAAGGGAACAGTAGCCCCTCCTTATCCACAAGGAATCCGTTCCAAGACCCCCATGGGTGCCTGAAACTATGAGTAGTATCAAACCCTATATATATTATGTTTCTTCCTATATGTACCCACCTGTGATAAAGTTTAATTTATACGTTAGGCACAGTAGAGATTAAAAGCAATAAGTAATAATAAAATAGAATATTTATACCCATATACTGCAACAAAGATTCTGTGAATTTTGTCTCTCTCTCAAAATACCTTATGCACTGTACTCACTCTTCTTCTTGTGATGATGTGAGATGATAAAACACTCCCGTGATGAGATCTAGGGAAGTGAATGACACAGCAGTAAGCTACCATTGACCTGCTGACCATATGGCAGCAGGAGGATCATCTGCTTCTGGACGGCGGTTGACCGAGGGTAACTGACACTGTGGGTAATGGGGAGACTGCTGTATAGACTTTGGTGCCAGACCTCCTAAGTTCAGATCTTGGCCACTTACTGTATGTCCTCTCTAGATCTTAAGTTTCTTCATCTATAAAGAGTATGAATGCATGTGAGTATTGAACAGAGTTGGCACATAATCAACATTATATAAATTAGCAATCATGAAACAAATGTTCATCAGTATAATTAAGAATTATATATAAAAAGAGAATTTTAGCTTTTACTCTGTAACTGCTGTTCTGCTTAACTCTTGTACAAGACACCAATTCGTTATTTTATAATCTAAAATAAAGGAGACCAAATCCAGAAATTTTAATGTTATTGCTCTAATGGTGATGAAATTGTATAAGGATGTCAAGGCATTTAGTTCCAAGACCTCCTGCTCATTCACTGCTAAATGAACTGGAGTATTCAGAGTAAGTAATTACCACTCTACTATCTCAAGGGCAGAGAATTATTGCTCTTTCTCTTTAATGAACCCCACAGTGCTGTGTACACAGTGGGGGTGCACTAAATGTTTGAGGGTAATGGTAACGGTGAGGGTGCTGACAGCTGTGACATGCTATAAAGCTTAATTTAAAAGCCATCAAGAAAATGTAACACAAAATACATTCCTTCTGTATTTTGTCTGCATGGGAAACAAATTCTGTTAGATTATTAATAAAGTAATTCAGTGCACATAGTACTATATTGATTGCTTTGGTAGCATCGTGAGTTTTGCTCATTAGCATGACCTAATTATTATTTCAGATGATTCAGAGGGCATAGCAAGGTCTGTTTCTATTATTTTAGTATTAAAAATTGGTTGTTCTCCTGTAAGCCCTTTATAAATTAAATGCACAAAATGGAAGTTATCAATGAAATTATCTTTAATCCTGCAACAAGATTTGCAGTAGTATGACTGTTTTCTATTTCCTTAAATTGCACTGTTACTTTGTTTCTGCAATGACACTCCTCTTCTATGTATTTAAGTAGCCCTTGCATGGAGAGATGATGAAGCCTCTCCATTCTAGCTCCATCCCAGTTGTGGGGGGTGGGGCTCCAACCATTTATTTATAGGCTGCACTGCCTCTCTTCTGCAATCATTGGAGCATCAGCCAGGCAGTTTATCAATGACATTTACCCCTCCGATCAGCAAAATCTGAAACTAATTTTTAATGATGGATCTCTACCTCCTTGAGGCTGACATGATATTGACGGGGGTGATTGGAAGAGACTCTACAGAGCAGATATGCTGCAAGGAATAAGAGCCAGGACTACGGGGCATAGGTAACCTTTCTCAGTGGGAGATTCTCCTTCCATAGCTATATCCATTGGCATCCATCCAGGAAAGAAGAAAAATACACTAGTTATCTGAACAGGGAAATTTAATACAAAGAATCGTGAACTAGTAACAGGATATTAACTACTTACAGAGGCAAGGAGAACTCTAAAGATTACAGGGGTAACAGATATAGGGAGCAGCTACCACTTTAGGGTGGAGACACAACACCCAGGAAGGAACAAACTGAGAAAAGGGCCATACCCATGGTGGCGATTCAGACCTCATTGGAAAAGGTGCCCATGTGGCCCACTAGATGGCAGAGAATTTTGCTGAGCTGCCTCAGGATTGGCCTGGCACCTGGGCTGCCACTCACTAATAAGCTGCCACTGGAACATTAATTAGACCAGAAAGTCAGCTGGGGAACTGCAAGGATTGAAAATTTGCTTGTAAGCCACTTACTGGGGTGATGGGGAGTTTTGCAAAGAAGCCACCCTCCGGGGTGCTCATGAAGCTTTCCAAAGGGAAAGCCAAGTACTGGGTGCATTTCTGACGCACTGGATGGCCACTGGCTGGGATGGTGGGAAGATTCGTTGGGGTGGGAGTGAGTTCCACTTGCAGGGGCACACTGAATGATACAGAAAACAAACAAACAAACAAACAAAAAACACCTCACCATATCCAGGACAAGAAGTGCCCTACCTCCTACAATGTCCCTCCAGGGCTCTCTTTGCATGCCAACTGTAGGCTTGCTAGCAAAGAAATATTTGCAAGCTTGAGTTTCAGTATCACAGAGCAGGGGAAAGAAGGGTGGGTTGGGAGCTCACAGGCAATATGTTAATAACTGGTACAATAGCCAAGCCTGGAATATTGAAATTTAGTTTTATTAAATGACCTTATAGAAATGACTTTCCTAATTTCTTGACCATTTATTCATTAATTTATTAACTCAACCAAGAAATATTTATTGATCACTCACCATATGACAGGTATTATCTTATGAGCCAAAGATAGAGCCATAAATGAGAAATAGGGTCCTTGGACTTGATCTCTGATAGCTGGTCACCTCCTATTTGCTCAGTCTTCCTATTGCTGTCTTAATCAACCCCTTCCCCCTGGCTTGGGTCTTCTTTGTTCCAACATGCCTCTCAGCTCTTGATGTCTAGCCCGAAACAAAATAACACAGTATTAAAAAGTATAATCTTTTGTTATTTGGTCAAATATGTTTATATAAGAATTAGAAAGATGGTGATATCCTAAACTAGAACATTGGCAGTTGGAAACTGGAAATGAGGGAAAGTAGGGAGGATATTTAGGAGGTAGAATAGACAAGTCCTGGTGAACACTTGAATGAAGAGGCTAAGCAAATCAGGGATCTTTTTTGTTGTTGTTAGAAAACTTTCACCAAGAGTCTACCCAATTATCCTTCTGGTTCAGCCCTTTCAGGAACCCAGTCTGTGTTCTTGGGTAAAAGGTTATTTAAAAACAATGAATAAAGTCTAAATGTGCTTCCCCTCCATAACTTCAGTCAATATGAGAGTAGAAGGCATTAGCAGAAGTAGTCTCCAGGGACATTCTTTGTGATAAAAGTACATCAGCACAATGGTGGTGCTTTTAGGATCCTCTGCACTAGGGAAAGTGCCCTGGACCGGAGTTTCCAGGAAAATTGGTAGTGTGCTTAATGGGCATTGGCAGATAGTGGGCATATTGATGGTTATCACACAAAGGAGCTTTAGAAACACATCCCACTGATACAAGTTTGTGAAATAGAAGAGGATCTTACTGGAGGATCTTAAAAACAGCAACTAGCAGAGCACACATGACCACCTCAGCCATCACGTTCCCATACAGCGCTGTGCTTAAGTCAGGCATAATTGGATGAACACCATGAAAAAGTCTCCTTGAGGGACCTGCCCCAATCAAACACTACATGTTTATAGGAGCAGAACATATCTGGACCAGTATATTACAACAGAAGCTTTTTGACCCAAGAAAAGGGCTTGTTAGAAAAAGAAAATCTCTGCAGTTCAGTAGCTGATTTCAGCCTGTTTATCAGTTGAGCTAACTCATACCTGCTGAGCCAGCTTTTTTTCTAGGCTATTAGAATGGGGGAGAAAATGAGCACCCAGGGTCTTCCAGATTCATCTTTCCTTAGTGATAGTCTAGGAAAGATAACACTTGCCACTGCAAACCTCAGCTTACAGGGAGGAAAATAATTGGTACTACCTGCAGACTAGTTGTAACAGGATGGGAACAATCCCTTAGCAGAGGGCACACTTCAAAAATTTCCATTAAAGAAGGGCTTAGATGCATTGCCAATGCTTTAAAAACTCCTAGAACTACCTGGAAAAAAAATGTAAGGTAGACTGGTGATTAAAAAAAAAAAGGCACGTAAGAGAGGAGCCAGAGAAATACTTTATTGTATCTAAGAAACACATAGACTGGGGGAAATGGATTATTCGTAAACATATGTAGATTGTATGCAAAGATACTTAGTTGATCCAATAAAATGGATTGTAGGACACACACACATATGCACACATACATATGCACACACACATGGGGGGGGAGAATTATCATAGGACCCCTCTACCAACATGTCAGTAAATTTAAATCTGACACCATTTCTGCTTAAAGTAGGGGATATGTTGACCATCAAAAGTGGTCAGTATTACTTTAAAGGAGAAAATTCAGATACCATGGAAACATTTTTGCTGACCTAGTTTTGTTTCTGTATTGAGCTGGAGATGGGGAGTGAATGTGGAAAACAGGAAGAAGAGAGGAGAGGCTAAGTCATTTTTGTTTCTTTCCATTTTTGTTTTTTGTTTTATTCCACCTCAAGCTGTATGTCAACATGTTCTCTATGCTCCTTTTTTTTTTTTTTTTTACAGAGAGAGAGCACGAATGGGGAGGGACAAAGGGAGAAGGAGAGAGAGAATCTTATACAGGCTCCATGTTCAGGAGAGAACCCAGCTCGGGGCTGGATCTCACGAAATCAAGAGTCAGACACTTAACCAACTGAGCCACCCAGGTGCCCCATCTATGTTCCTTTAAAAGTTAGATTATTGGGGCGCCTGGGTGGCTCAGTCGTTAAGCGTCTGCCTTAGACTCAGGTCATGATTCCAGGTCCTGGGATCGAGCCCGCATGGGGCTCCCTGCTCCGCGGGAAGCCTGCTTCTCCCTCTCCCTCTCCCCCTGCTTGTGTTCCCTCTCTCGCTGTCTCTCTCTCTCTGTCAAATAAATAAATAAAATCTTAAAAAAAAAAAAAAGTTATATTATCTCCAAGGCTTAGCACCATACTTCCTCTTACTAATAATCAGTAGAAACAAGCCCCGAATTTATTTGTGTGGGTGTGTGTATGCATGCGCCTACGCCTACGTGCATGTATTCTTAACTCCTCAATTCTGTACTACTATTATAACAAACACCATCAATTGGACCCCCGAACCATTCTCTGCTCTTCCTTTTATTAATCAGTCACATACAGTCCTTACAGAAGTTTGAGCCAGCACGAGGCCACCCAGCTAGCCTGCATTCCCTGGCCTCACTTGCATTTAGCGGTGGCATTATTACCAGATTCCCACCAAAGGAATGTAAGCAGCAGGAATCTGTGTACTGCCGTGGTACCTCCAGCACCTCCACGCTCTCGCTTTCTTCCTCTTCCTATGCACTGGAGTGTGGGGACCACGAGAAGAGCCACTTTCTGAGATAGAAGCCACATGCGGAGGAGAGGCAAAGATGAACATCCCATCTGTCCTGGGGGGCCTCATGGAGCAGAGATGGTACATAAAAAAGAACTCAACATCTATTTTATTTAAGCTCCTTCATTTTTAGGCCTCTGTTAAATCAAATTAACCTGTATGTTAACTACAAATATCAAACTATAGAGAATTGCCAACCTATCACATAGCACTGAAGTGCAGGTATATAGTTCTGAAGTCTATAGGATATATTTTCATTGAATTCAGCCTTGCTTTTATGTCTCTTCATGTCTACTTCATTATGTAAAATTTCAATTGCTTCTCAGATGTCTAGTTTTTTTGTTAACACTTAAATCTGGCTGACATGCATTTTTAGCACAGCAGGTATCAATATTCACCTCTGATTTTTTTCTAAAATGATATTTTTCAAGCTTATAGAAATAAACTCTGAAGACACCAAATGTTTAAATCTATATCTCCTAGTGGACAGAGTGATTGCATTAAATTAAATCTCTGTCTTTCTAGCTGACACCCTGTGATTTCCTGAGCCTGGGGCATAGGCTCAGAAAGACTGAGACATGATCATGAGACTATAGAACGCTTCTCCCCACACACGTGCCTTTCCATCACATTACAAAGGCCTCCTTATAGCACTTCCTTCTGGCTGTATATCATGTCCAACGATCAAGAAAACATTGCAAGATATACTCAAAAGCAAAAACATAGTTTGAACTAAGCAAAGCATTCTATTCAGTAAGCTAACAAAACAAAAAAGTAATAAAGTGGAAGAAAGTAATAAAAGTACACAAATCAATGCTATAGAAACAGGAAAAACTGGCCAACAGAATAAAAAGCTAGCACTTTGTAGAAATCAAAGTCTTTTGGGGTGCCTTGGTGGCTCAGTCGTTGAGTGTCTGCCTTCAGCTCAGGTCATGATCCCAGGGTCCTGGGATCGAGCCCCGCATCGGGCTCCCTGCTCAGTGGGGAGCCTGCTTCTCCCTCTCCCACTCCCCCTGCTTGTGTTCCCTCTCTCACTGTCTCTCTCTCTCTGTCAAATAAATTAAAAAAAGAAAAAAAAAAAAAGAAAGAAATCAAAGTCTTTTACCACAAAAGACACAAGGCCAAGATGTTTTTATAGATAAATTTTACCAACTTTCATGGAACAAATCATCCTTTTATTAAATTTAAAATCTCAAAGACTAGACAAGAGGGCCAGCAACCAGATTTATTTAAGTTTAATCCTTAACACCCAAACCAGCCAAGTAAAGAAAAGAAAAATCTAAACCAATATCACTTGTGAATATAGGTACAAAAAAATCCTATAAAAAAGAAATATGACAACTAAAATAGAACCGGGTTCTTTTGCTCTGAAGGACTTTACTGGGACTATTGGCAGAATTTGAATGGGGTCTGGGAAATGTAGTACTAGTGCATTTCTGCATCCAACTGTTTTACTTATTTTGATGGCTGATTGTACATATGGGGGAGAATGAAGGAAGTAGACACTAAATTGTTCAAGGATGGTAGGATATCAGATCCCAACTCAAATGGTTCAGGGGTAAAAAATAAAAGCTCTTTGTACTAGACTTGCAGTTATTCTGTAACCTTGTGATTGGTTCAAAATAAAAATTTGATGGTTGCCAGAGGGGAAGTGGGGGGTGGGGCGTTGGGCAAAATGGGGGAAGGAGAGTGGGAGATACAGCCTTCCAGTTATAGAATGAATAAATCACAGGAATAAAAGGCACAGCATAAGGAAGAGAGTCAGTGGTACTTTAATAGTGATGTAACGAGACATATGGTAGCTACACTTGTGGTAAACATAGCATAATGTATAAACTTGTCATATCACTAAATTGTACACCTGAAACTAATGTAACATTGTGTGTCGCCTATACTCAAATTTTTTTAAAAAAGGGAAAAATATTCAAATATCAACATCAAAGGAAACTATTAAAGAAGATGTCGGTATCATCAGTATTATTTAAATTCATTTGTACTTCTCATATAAATACTTACTACTTTCTTTCTGTTGTACAGTCTGTGTATGCTGAACTTTGACTCAGTATCGCAACAGAGATTAAGGGTACAGAATCCATAACTAGATTATCTTTGTTCCAATTCGTTCTGCTACAAACTATCTGTTTGATGTAGGCAGATTACCTCACCAATCTGTTCTTCAGTGTCCTCATTTATAAAAAGTAAGAATAAAATGAGTTAATATATATAAAGTATTAAAGTATTGACTGGTATGTATTTATTGATAAATAAATAATATAGTCAACCTCGTTACAAAAAGGATTTTGAGTTGTTCTAAATATACCCACAATATAACATTAATACAGCAATAGTAATGACAATAATATTAATAACATATTCTAAACTCATGGCTAATTATATATATATGTATACACATTTGTAAGATTTTATTTATTTATTTTTCAGAGAGAGTGAGAGAGAGAGAGAGAGAGCGTGCACGAGCAGGGGGGGAGGGGCAGAGGAAGCAGCAGGCTCCCCGCTGAGTAAGGAGCCCAATGCGGGACTCGATCTCAGGACCCTGGGATCATGACCTGAGCCGAAGGCAGCTGCTTAACTGACTAAGCCACCCAAGCGTCCCTAATAATACATTTTTCACAATATGTCACAATTTTCATTTTACCTCCATTAAATATTTGGCTTTTTCTCACAGGACTAGTAACTCTGTTTTCCTGATTTCAGGGCTTTAGAGGTGATATATAACAGATATAGAAACAGCAACATTTTTCTAGGGAAGAGTTTGAAAACTGCTTGAAATTGCAAGTGAAGGGCTGTATGCTTTCGATAATGACACACGTGGGACAGGACTTCATAAAGGTTATACAAGCCAGCTTAGACTATAAAGGCAATACTAGCAGTTGCCTGGCATCGAGCTGTTTTCTGGGAAGCTGTGTTAATGAAATGCAGTCTCAATTTCTTGGGCTGGTGATTTTGGGTTCATTATCAAAGAAATATAGAAGGTTTCCTGCCCGGAACCCTTATGCCGAGAATTAGATGACCTCCACAAAACAGGCTCAGCACATTCCCATGATGTCAGTCCACTGGGCAGTTTTCCGAGGCAGCAGGTCATGGCTGTGCCTTCTGAGCAATATTCCCACAAAGTGGGGAAAAGGTGGGGGGTGGGAGAGCAGCTTTGTCCCTTCTGTCCACAGAATACATAAGTGAATCACACTGAGTCTGTCTAGCACTGCCATAGACTTTTCTCTAATTAAAGAATCCCTGCATAATACATTTTTTTCAGTAGAAATAGATTTCTCTGTTTTCTTTTAGATCAACCTTATTCTGACTCAGTTATTTAGATCCCAAAGCAGGAGTTTAATAAGTCAGGTGATGGGGCCCAGAACATCATTTACCGTGAAGGCGTGCCTTGTTAGAACTCGATTAAGCTCAAAAGGAAGAAGTTGGGGGGGTGCCTGGCTGGCTCAATCAGAAGAACATGTGACTCTCGATCTCGGGGTTGTGAGTTTGAGCCCCACATTGAGTGTAGAGATTACTTAAAAAAAAAAATCTTAAAAAAAAAAAAGAAGTGGATGAGAGGCAGAATGCTAGCACCACAAGACTTCATCCTCCTCTAAGACTGGTTTATTATAGACACAGCTAATGGATTTACCCAGTACTGTCCTCTTTCCTCAATTGTTAAACTTGAAAATTAACAGAGGATAAACTTGAAATATTGTGAAGATAAACTCAGAAAACCCAAACTTGGTGTCATGTGGAGAGGATTTTGGATTTAATAGATAATAAAAAGTAAGAATTTTCTTCTTATAATAGACTATTGCTATTGCTTTCTTTTTTTTAAAAATTTTTTTCATTTGTTTAAGAGAGAGGGAGTGAGCACAAGCCCGGGTTAGGGGCAGAGGAAGAGGGACAAACAGATTCCACACTGAGCAGGGAGCCTGATGCGGGCATTGACCCTAGTACCCTGAGATCATGACCTGAGCTGAAGTCAAATGCTTAACTCACTGAGCCACCCAGGGGCCCCTAGACTATTGCTATTTCAATTTCTCTTTGTACTTACCTCTACTGAGCTTTTTGTTGAAATGATCTATCTCCTTCTTAGACTATGGGAATTAAGGTTAATGTTTATTTTTAATACTCTATATAACTAGAGCACCTTGCACACAGTGACTGATATATTGTAGATGTTCAATTGCACACTTATTACAATTTTTTATTTCAATTCATTAGTTCTGGCAGGTCACGGAATTGTCATCAGCCAAAAAATTTTTTTCTTTCTTGCCTTCTGGGATTATTGGCCCTCTTCTGATCTCCTTAGAAATATTACATTCAATTCATCAAAGACCTGCTCTAAACCATTACTGCCTTTGAGGCTTTATCTTAAAGCAGAATAACCTCAGAGAGGCACTGAGTCAGACATTGGCTATCTATCTAACCATTGTCCAATGGAGGTGTCATAGCCAAAGGACCCCAAGGATTTTGGTGTCATTCCCAAGATCATCTCTACTGTGGGGCTAAGTGCATGAGACCACTTGCCCCTGATTCTGTTGAATATCCATTTCACCTAGCCAGCTTCTTTGGCTTTGATCTATATTTACTAAGCAGACTTATAATTATTATTTAGCTTTCCATAAAATTCTTCCTGCAAGAAAAGAATGTGTTTGCCATATACATTTAAAATCTTTTTGACCCCTGTATTAGTTATTTCTCTCCAAAAATTAAAAAAAATTAATAATCAGGTTTAGGGGCACCTGGGTGGCTCAGCCGGTTAAGCGTCTGCCTTTGGCTCAGGTCATGATCCCAGGGTCCTGGGATCGAGCCCCACATCGGGCTCCCTGCTCAGCGGGCAGCCTGCTTCTCCCTCTTCCTCTGCCTGTCTCTCTGCCTACTTGTTCTCTCTCTCTCTGTCAGATAAATAAATAAAATCTTAAAAAAATAAATAAATAAATAATCAGGTTTATATGTTGGTTTTGAAGTTTAATACAGGCCTACCCAGAGATATGGGCAGGAGTGCTAAAACAGAGTGGAGTTTCTGAGGCTTTAAAGCTGAGAAACAAATCTAGACTTCAGAGGTAAACAGTAGCCATCAACTGAGGTCTTCTAAGGATGCAACAAGATTTCAATAAACTTGGCGAAGTGCTTTTGGAGAATGCTGCATTCCTGAGGATAACATTTCTGGATAGGACATTGCAGTAAAGAATTTGTTTTCCTAGGACAGCATGAAAAATTTGGGAAAATTTGACATTTTGCTTCATTGTTCTAGAATGCCCTGAAAATTGTTTTCTCTCTTCATTTCTTATCACTCTAAAGGCAAGAGTAAAAGTTAAAAATGATCTTCCTTTCTCCCTGTCTCGTATTACCCCATACCCCACCCTCCACCCCAAGATATATAGTTTTGTTTCCTATATAAAGTACTTTCCGGACATGGAATATCAGATATTTAGCAACACAGAAAGTGAGTAAATTTTTTTCAATCAATCAAATGCATTTTTCTAATATTTAAAGATACTGTCTGTTGAAGAATTTTTGTCTCACTTCCTGTGTGCTTAAATGGGAATGAATGGGCTAATGTGTAACTTGTATTCTATCTTTGCATACTGGCTGCAGATATTTATAGCTAGCCTTTTAAACAATAACACTGTTCCCAAACCTAACAATCCCATTCTGTTTTCCACAGTCTTTTCCACACCAGAAGCATATGACCTGAAAATAGAATGTCCTTAATTCTAATCCTTTCCCCTATTTTCTCCGTTTCCCATTTTGCCATTAAGCAAAGATTAAGTCTTTTTTTCTCTTTTCTCCCACAAAGCAATTTCGCTCATGTTCTTTTTCAGCAATTCCAAGTAATTGAAGTATATCTTTAAAAAACAAATTTTATCTGCTCAGATTGAAAATATAATTGTGTTAGGGGCGCCTGGGTGGCTCAGCCGTTAAGCGTCTGCCTTCAGCTCAGGTCTGATCCCAGGGTCCTGGGGTCAAGCCCCACATCGGGCTCTCTGCTCAGCGGGAAGCCTGCTTCTCCCTCTCACACTCTCCCTGCTTGTGTTCCCTCTCTCACTATCTCTGTCAAATAAATAAAATCTTTAAAAAAATAAAAAATAAAAGAAAATATAATTGTGTTAATTACAGCATTACTTTGGTTATTGCAGAAAAAGGAAATAAACACCCCCTATATTTTCAGTCAAGTGTACATTGAACTTATTCTTCTTTAATTCCATATTTTCATTGTGCATCACAGTAATCATAGATTCCTATTTAATGTGCATGTAACACATTTTTGTATGGAGAGCTCTGAGTATAATAATTTAAGATAAGAAGCTTACCTAAAAACCAAGCTCTACTGCTACCAAAAGGACATACATTTAAATAGCTGTGGGTGCAAAATAACCCGATTGTTTTTACCATAATGGGTTCATATTTTTAAAATGCAGACAACTAAGCTAAAAAATAATATTAAAATAGAGCTTATCAAATTAACTGCTTCTTAAAATCTAATTTAATTTTTTGTTGTTAGAGAGAGTGCATGTGTGCAAGCAGAGGGGGAGGTGCAGAGGGAGAGGAGAGAGAGAATCTTAAGCAGGCTCCACACCCAGTGTGGAGTCCAGTGCGGGCCTCAATCTACGACCCCGAGATCATGACCTGAGCCAAAATCAAGAGTCAGACATTTAACCAACTGAACCACCCAGGCACCCTTAAATTAACTGATTTTTAAAATTTCATTTCATTTATATAAAATGTGATTGTAAACTCACCTTGGTTAAAAACTTAGAGTAGTTTAACTGGTACTGATGCAACAACCAACTATCTCTTTTCCCATTAAAGATCATTGGGGAATTTTTATTTATTTATTTTTTAAACATTTTTTTAGGATTTTATTTATTTATTTGACAGAAAGCACAGACAGGGGGTGGGGGCAGGAGAGGGAGAAGCAGGTTCCCCACTGAGCAGGGAGCCCAACGTGGGGCTCGATTCCAGGACTCTGGGATCATGACCTGAGCCAAAGGCAGACGCTTAACCCACTGAGCTACCTAGGTGCCCCAATCATTGGAGAATTTGAGGAAATTTTGGTAACTAGCAGTAGAAGGTAATTTCTTCACTAAAAACAGGTCAAGTTGTACAAATTCAGATGAGTAAGTTTTATTTTTAAATTTTTTTTTCTTAAGATTTTATTTATTTATTTGAGAGAGAGAGAGAGCATGAGAGGGGAGAGGGTCAGAGGGAGAAGCAGGCTCCTTGCTGAGCCGGGAGCCTGATGTAGGGCTCGATCCTGGGACTCCAGGATCATGACCTGAGCCTAAGGCAGTCACTTAACCAACTGAGCCACCCAGGCCCTCAGATGATTAAGTTTTAAAAGGATCCTCAATATGGAAATAATTTGCTAATATTTTCTCAAACTTAAGAATTCTGTACTATATTCATCCAATATTTAATATATTTAAACATAAAGACTTCCTACTCACCACATCCTTTTGCTTATATCTGCAATATGTGGCAAAAAAGTAAATTAATTATTATGAATCATTTTTCTTGAGTTTTTTTCAGCCTATTTGAATGTCTTTCACCTTCTTGTTTTATGTCCTGATTTCCATGTCACTTTCCAAATGAGAAATGTCAGCTCTGTCTTAGCTTTAACAGTGTGTGGCTCTTAGATAGCAGTTAGGGTTAATTGGAATTTTCTGTTTGGTTACATTCTGAAAATTAAAGAGTCAGTTTATCAATAAGCCAGTGCTATCGTTTCCCCTTCTGCTATTCCTCAAATTCAGTCTGGGAGCCTGACTTTCATCTTTTATGAGAGTAACTGCCAACTATAAAGTTCTTAACTATGGTAATTTTCTGGGACATAATTTCCTTCTTTTAATAAGAAAAGTATTTCATCTCTAAATGTTTTATATCATTTCATGGCACTTTTAAAAAATAAATATTATGTGACTGCACAAATTAAATGGAACAGTTTTCATAATTAAATAATTAAATTACCTATCATGCTATAAATGTGTTTTTCATCTTTAGTTTAATGTGTGTGGCTGTGGGTGAGGTAAAGAATCCACTAAGTTCAGTAAACCAGAATTTAATAGGAATGGATGTCACATTTTCTGCTCATATATTTACAAATATTTAACAAGAACCACACAGTACAACCTGTGAAGGAAAAGACGTAGAAGTTGTATTAGACAACACGCTTAGTTCAGGTCACCCGCAGCCTTGAAAAAGTGAATATGCTATTTTATTACATTCATAGAACAGTGTCTTAAATAATCCACTCTTGTCGTTACTGGTTAGGTTGTATCTGTTGTATTCTGTTTACTCTGGTCATCACAATTTATGTTCTTAAAAGAAGATGCAGGCCAGGGTTCCTATACAGTATTCCATTGGAACATGTGTCGTTAATAGCTATGGTGGAGGGGAGAGAGTCTGTGGTCAACCAGTGGTTTAGACAGATTTCTTTGCTGCAGGACTTTCCAGTGTTTTTAATATGCCACGGACATTTTGCCTCGGTGTGAGGATACGGTATGCATATTTGTTTCAAAATAAACAATAGAATTCTTTTCTCATAAAGTATCTGTTAACATCTAGAAAAATGATGAGGAGTAACTGAGTTCTACGGAACACAGTGGAGAAAATGCTGATATAGCCAATTGGAAAATGATTAAATGAGAATAACCAGGAAAACATTCTTCTACTCCTCGCCTGACCTCCTAATCACACTGGCGACTCTTTTCTGGTCTTTCTCTGTGCCCTAGATGTTATCTTGGAGCTCAGTTTATATTCAGATTAAAAGAAAGATAGGGGCGCTGGGTGGCTCAGTAGGTTAAGCATCTGCCTTTGGCTCAGGTCATGATCCTGGGGTCCTGGGATCAAGCCCCATGTCAGGTTTCCTGCTCAGTGGGGAGCCTACTTCTCCCTCTTCCTGCCCCCTCCCCCCCACTTGTGCTCTCTCTCTCTCTCAAATAAGTAAATAAAATCTTTAAAACTTATTTATTGCCTTATGAAATATCTGAAGGAGACATAAGAACAGATGTGCTTACTATGAACTTCAAAGTTTGTAATTAAAGGTCAAAACTTGGATATTGGAATGTGTGCAATTGTTGAAGGTGACGTATTTACATTGCAATGTTTTCCATTAATGAAGAAAATTTCTATTGGGAGTATCTTATAAGATGTCCTTTGTTCTTGAATATCCCAAAGCTTCAGACCTCAGTGAATGTGAATGTTTCGGTGACATTTTCTTTGGGAGTATGTAGCACAGCAGAATTCCATCATTAGTAATGTAAAAATAAGTCCAGCAGATGCCAGATAATCTTTCAGTTAGTAAAGTTGCTACAGGAAATGCAAAAGATATGAAAAGACACTCCAGGGCAGTAGAGCACCCCAAAAGCCAGCCAGTCCAATCATTCATCGGATGACTGAATTCCTTCTATCCATGACATGAGTTGGTGGCTGGGAAGATGACGATTTCCCTCGCAGTTATAGTGTCCAAGCAGAGGCTGCAGGGCCAAGGCCAAAGTGCAATAAAACACTGTGTAGGACACTGGAGTAAATGACCTTCACAGTGCCCTCTTTTCTAAAATGTTATGACTCTAATGTGAAGAATTAGAATTAATCCAAAATATGAAGTAAAACATGAAACTTAAAATTTTCCATACTACATTTAAATAATCTTACAGTGATCTGTGGAAGGCAATTACTGTCATTCTTGCACCTGTTTTTTTGTTCTTGTTTTTTTTTTTTTAAAAGAAGCTATTTGCTGTTCCATTCACACTGCCTACATACACCACAGAGGGGAAGTGCTTCAGAGAGAAAATGGAGAAGAGTTTGTGCTTGAGGAAGGCCCTAAAAATCAAGAGGGGATATGTTCTACCTTTTACTGTTTCTCAATGTCTGATCAATATTTGGTCTGATAAGGGCATTTGTAACATTGCGGGATTTCTGCCTGAAGCTGATGCCGCCTTCAGCTTAGCCAGTTGGCAGATCCTATGTTATTCCTTCCCTCCCAGCTTGCATTTCTCAGATATTGTTAATAACTTCAGAGTGCTTAGGATGTCCACTTACACTGGAAAAGTGTGAACATAGGACCTCCAAAAGTTTGAGGAATCTAGAGCAGAGAGAACGTGTGCCTTATACAATAGGATATTAAAACGGTTTCAGTGTCAGTTGAGACACGAATTCAATGAAAACTTTATTTCAAAGTGAAGTGCAAGGTTATGATATAGGAATTGCAAAGAGGAGGGTTCTAAAAGTCATAAGTGACTCTTAACCCCTCACTTTTATCAAGGTTGTATAGAAAGTTAGACAACTCTGAATATTGAGAAAGATGTTAGTATGTTAGCAGAATCTCTTCCTGCTCCCAAGGTCAGGAGGGGTGAGGGTGCTTTCCCTTCAAACACATCACCGTAATTCCTTCTTATTACAGGAGAGAAAATGGGTTTCCTGATGAATATCCACATTCCCTTACTTTTTAAGGCACTACTTCAGGTATCTTAGTTTGGATTCCCCCAGAAGCAGGCCCTGGAAATGAGGACTTAAGTACATGTTGATTAATTTGGAGGTAACCCAGGAACATTGGAGGGGTGTGAGCAGTGAGACAGGGAAGGGAAGGAATCTGATAAACGGTGTGTCCTATAGCACATTTTACCATGTGGGCATCTGAGGCTGAGCCCTGCTGGGCAGCTTTGGAAGAAAATGTGACACCTGACCCAGAATTGCATCCTCAGTTGGGGGAAGCTGGAATATTTAACCTCCAGTTCCCTTCATTATCACCTGAGGACTACTCCCAGAGATATTCATGTTCTGGCATTGCTGGCCTGCTCACACCTGCACTGAGACAAAGCCCTGGGGTAAAAGTTGTAGGGGCTTGCAGAAGGAAGCCTTCTTGGACATGAACTCTAAAAGTGAGTGCCAAGGGACATGAGTAGGAGCAGTGACAGCATCTGCCACGCTAAGTAAGCTAGAATATAAATAAAACAGCATGTTATCCAATCACATTCCAAATGTTCCAAATGACCAAAAGATAATTTTCACATGTTGAGATTTGGACTGTAGAACAATGTTCAAGTAAGGATGCTGAGTGCTGAAATAAGGGTATTTAAGAAAAGGATTGAGAGGAAAAGGTCTATTTTACTGAGAAGACAACTTAATGGAAAGAATGTCCTTGATCAAGGAGTGGAGAAAGTTCAGAATGAATAGAAGTCAGTGTAGAGCCATTATCAAATTCATGAATGACTGTCACTGTACAGACAGATCTTTGTGGACTCAAAAAATATATATATATAAAACAAGGACTTAAAGTAAATGAAACCAGAGTTTAGATATCTCCAGTTGGGGTGTGCCGTGTCTTCCACCCCACCCTTCCTACCCTCCATTGCCAGATGTATCCCATAATGTACTCAAATCCCTTAGTGCCCAGATTAGTGCTTTCCTTTTGGCTCTAAAGCTCATCAGAAGCAAGTTCTGGAATAAACAGCTCCCAGACCCAGGACAGATATTCCAGCTCCCAGCTACCAAACCATATGCACAGGTTGGCTCTTTTCATTATGGTAATTTTTTTCAGGAGGATTATTACCAAATTCTGTCCCTAGGTCTTGATCTGAGCCATTTGAATCCACATTTTAAAAATTTCCCTAATTTTAAATCTTAGGATGAAGCTGTTGGATATCTTAGACTCCTTAAGCTTTCAGAAAACCCCAAAACCAACTCTGTGCCAAACTTTCCTCAGAACATCCACATCAAGGAAAGAGGAGCTTCTCCTAAATCATGGAGGGTGAAAGGGGGTTGGTGATGGATTTCCTGTTACCCTCTTTCTCCTGGAGCATTTATTTGAAATGGTTATTGCCATCATGATTACTTCCCTTTCCAAATATACCCCTAACAAAAAAGAATGACTGCTTGTGTTTCTATCACTAGAGAGTTTCAAACGGAGACTAGAAAATGTTCTAGAAGTGATTTATGTATCAGAGGAATTGAATCAAATGACCATTAATCTTCTCTTCCAAATTGGAGATTGTATCTTTCTATGAGAAAATTCTAGCTTAAGAACATATTTTCTTTGAGGGGAATTGTCTCTGTGTTAAATTTTATAAGCAATATTTCCATTCGGCCAAAATAGTACTTTCTCATAACACTTTTGTAAAACTAAGATATCTGAGAGGAAGTGGTGCCTCGTTATCTGAGCTCATTATCTTAGTACTGGCCTCAGCATTAGCCTCGGAAATACTTGTGTGATTTTGCTAGGGGTTGGCAGATGGGCTAGTAGACAAACGCCCAGCTGCCTGTCCCAGTTCTGATAAAGGAAGCCTGGCTCACACATTCACACAGCCAACTCCCAACAGCAGGGACCACAGAGCAATGGACATGGCATCTGCCTTTTCTAACTGCCACATATTGCTAACAAGAAAGTGCAATGGAATGTTACACAAAATGTTGACCAAATGCCCAGGTGAAATATATCAAATGCATTAAATGAATTATAGTGCACATTCACTAAAATTCAAGAAAGAGACATGGGGAGGGGGGAAGAAGAGACAGAAGTAGAGACAGAAACCAGGAGTCAGTTGTTTTGGAAACAATGGGTTATGGTGGTTTTAACTGATGGAATCCATTTTGTTTTGAGTTTAAGTGTTCATGAGCTTAGCCTTCACGTTGCGAGTACCAAGCTTATTCCTGGATCTTATGAGATAAATTCATACCATTCAGAATTTAGGCAGGTTGTCCAGAGTTTATTAGAAAAGCTATGACATGTGTCTAAATAATATCAAACACTCCTGACACTAGACTATGCTCATAGTCTCCAAAGTGTATGAGTAACTGGTGTAAATATTGCTTTGTCCAGAATTTTAGTAACTGGTGCAAATATTGCCTTGTCTAGACAGATTTTGGCAGTCTACAGTGATTTTTCCCTAATGTATAGCTCATTTAAAATCACGCAGCACCTATTCCTCTTACCATAAAAATAACTGGATGTGACAGTGTTGGACATGGGCTGTGTGTTCCATCTTACTAATTAACACAACATCATATTTAAAAACACTTGCGCAAGTTATTTTTTTAAAGCCTCTCATTCCAAAAACTTGGGACATAAATTAATCTACAATTTAATTCTTTTGTGGAAAAATCTTGCCTAACTTCAAGAACTGCTAAGAAGACTGTCTACATGTAAAAATATGACTGAAGTTTGTTTTGAAACATTTTTTTGAAAAGCATAAATTGAACTCATGTACATTTAGATGAATTCCCAGGAAATACAATTAAAGTAGTGGCAACCCAGCAGAATGACAAAATTAGGAAAGCAAAACCATACAGAAAAATTTAACCCCTGAAGATGTGTTGATTCAAACAGAGGAGATAAAGCCCTCTCGACAGAAGGAAGGCCTGCGTTGGAAACACCCCTCTGCAGGGGCTTTCTACTCTGTGCAGATTAATCTTTCGTTTATGGACTTGGGTGGACTAAATGACGTTACCCTTGAGTTTGAATTCAAAGGTAAGTGCTCAGTAAATACCTTGCACAGGCTTCTCTAGGGTTTTTTTTTTTTTTTTTTTTTTTTTTGTGGAGCCCCCCTCCTCTCTCGGGCTGAGAGCACCCACTCTGTTCTATCCCCCACCCCCCCACCTTACTCCAAACCTGTTATTGCCATGGCTGCCTACTACTATTAATGACCTTGCGCAAGCCACATGCGCACAAAACCCAGGCGACATCAGTTAGAATCCTTCCCTGATGTTTTAAAAACTAGAACTAGGAAAAGCGAATTTCTTTCCCCGTGGTGGGAAATCTGGGAAGATGTGAGTTCTAAATCTGTGGGCAGCCGTGCCTTCATGTGTCGAGAAGGCTGCGGAGAAAATGAACATAAATCACAGAGAAGAGAGAGAGAGAGTCCATGTGACGGTCAGTCCTGGATTCCTGTTTTCTCAGAAGTCCTGCCTTTAATTTGGCTGCCTGACAAAAATTTCTCCTTTTGAGTCAAGCTAGTTTGTGTTAGTTGGCCGTTATTTGTGATCCAGAAGTGCTGAGCGATATTCTTTGTGTGTGATGATGACTGATTGGAGCCTGCCACAGTTTGGTCAGAGAAAATAAATACATATCCAAAAATATGTGCTATATTCACCTTCCGTACACTTTATCATTTGTGACCCACATAGTTACTCCATCTACTGCTGCAGTAATGACATATTACATTTATACTCCAGTTGCCATCTTCCCATCTATAGCCACATTTAGTTCACAGAAGAGCTCAAACCAAATTCACACAGTGATTTCCCTGTCTCGGCTTCTGTACATGGTATACAACGATAGAAAATACAGAACTACCGGGCACCTGGGTGGCTCAGTTGTTTAAGCGACTGCCTTCGGCTCAGGTCATGATCCTGGAGTCCCGGGATCGAGTCCCGCATCGGGCTCCCTGCTCAGCAGGGAGTTTGCTTCTCCCTCTGACCCTCCCCCCTCTCATGCTCTCTCTCTCTATCTCATTAAAAAAAAAAAAAAGAAAAGAAAATACAGAACTACCCCTTATGCCCCCCCCAAAAAACCATTTACCTCTGTTGCATGATCTCTTATAAGTCTGACCATCCTGCTAATCAGCTCTTACATGTATTTAAACATAGCATGATCACTAATGTTTCAAAACAGGTGGTCTGATGCAACACTCACGATTGTCTGGCAATTACTGAGACACTTTTGGGTTCCTTGGGCAATAAACTGTCTCAGGCTTTGGGCTGTTGGTGCAAACAATGAATCCAAACTCAGCTTTCTATGTGATTGGTAGGGCTTCCTCCTTCCGGGAGGGGGTGCTATACCTCTCTGTAAGGCCCAGCTCTTACAGCACCAGGCAACTGGCTCTCCCAGACAACACTTAGAAGCAACCAGCACCTAAACCCTCTTGCCTCCCACCCACGTGGACTCTCTGTCCTCACACTGGCAAGACGGCTCTCATATTCACCCTTTCAGGAGAGCAAGATCCCTGTTACACATCCTTATGGCGGTCCCACAGAGCTATGACCTAATCAGGCTCTCTCTGGGGAAAATAAAAGATAGATTGTTGCGTGCCCTCTCTTTTGGATGAGCATACTTTGTAAATTTTGAAAGTCTGTTCCTTCTCAGACAGTGCGTGATATTGGGGAATTCATCTCAAGCCTGGTTGCAATACAAGTGGGAACCAAGAAAAGACCCACCTTGCTCTAACGTGTCATATGGTGAGATGGCATACCCTTGACAGACACCAGGATTGGTTCTTCTTAACTATTTATTCTCTCTGAATTACACACAGAGAATGAATGTTAACGGAGCTGAATTTTATGCCTGAACTAGAGCAGAGAGAACTCAAGGACTATGTCATAGCTGAACTGTGTAAATAAGGTTTGAACTAAAGAGATATGCTCACATCTGCCATCTCTTGGCAATATTGAGTATCTGCTCTGATGAATTCAATTCTGCAAATCTTTGTCCCTGCTTGGCCATGCAGCATACTGGCCTACGCATTTCACAGGATTAGAAAATGAGTCACATTCTCTGTCTCTAAACAGACCTCTGTGTGATCACAGATATTACATTCTTGCAGCAGCTGACTTGTTTTATGGCTTGAACTTTTTTCACATCAGGAAGACTCCTGCCTGGCCTTTTCCAGATAAACAGCTCTGTACCTGGTGTAAAAATACAAACCTACCAGCTGAGTAGTTACCTAACACTCCTTAGAGAGGAACCAGATGGGCTCTGCTTGGACACCGTGAGAAGTCTGGATCTTGGGAGCTGAACCAACAAGGGGCGCTGTATTGTGCTCAGAGTACTAAACATAGGAGGAGCCTGATCTTGAATATGAGCCAAGTCTGCAGACAGCACCCAAAGTCCAGATTCCTTTAAGTCACCCAGTCTTCAAAACCAAAGGTGAGCATGGAACCAGAAAAAGATTTGCTTTTTGACGAAGCAAAGAGGTCAGCAGAACTGACGCTCAGTGGGGGCGGTAGGCAGGAGATAGGGTGTAGAGAAAGGAGGGGCTGAGAGACAGGATCCAAGGCATCTACTGCAAACAGAGTGGCTTTTATTTCCCACAGGACTTGGGGGTACATGAGTCAGACTGGTTTAAAAGTTCAGGGCCAGGGCAGACAGCAGTAAATGAAAAAAAATTATTATTGTTGCATTTATATTGTACCTGAATTATTAAATTTTCTTGAGGCTAATTCCAATACTGTTGAAAACACAAAAAGGTGCTTTTTTGATTTCATCACCTTGAAGAGTGCAGAAGCCACAGAACAAAGCATTAAAAAAAATATTTCTGGCAACATAAATTGAAGCTGTAAAGCAAATATCTTTGCTGAATGGCAAGATGAGATAGTTATTTCTGAAGTGGAACATAGAAGCTAAGGTGTAACACCTCAAATTTCAAAATGATAAAGCAATTTTCTGATAAAAGTTTTGCAAAGCATTTTCTAGGAAAGTGACCTTCCATGTCTCTGGTCAAAGCCCAGTTACTCATTTTCTTGCTCATTCTGTGAAATGTTTTGAACTAATGTCAGCCTATTAGCTTCTACTTAGGGCAAAATTTTTCAACCTCTGTTTTTAAAATACGTTTTACATATTTTATCTGACATGATTTTTTCTTTAGGTGTCAATTGTCTAATCTTCTATTAACATTAAAAGTAAAGTTAATAAGTTAAAAAAATAACTGCAATAGCTAAAAGTAGTGCAAATAACAGATAAAGAAAAAAACCCCAATTATGAAAAAAAATAGAAAGAAAATAGTGACACTCATATTAAGAAGTTGCTATGTGCAGATGTATCCCAACAAATATGTATTTGCAATTACACTGTGCCAGACACCGTTCAAAGCACAGGAGGTCAGCAGGGGACAAAACATGGAGGCAGACAGAGTAGAAGAGGTGGGAATTAACAATAGGTATACAGTAATAGTAAATTGTATATAATAATATATATAATAATGTAAAGTATATGGTATCTAATAACATAAATCATATAATAATGGGAAATGCAGTGAAGGAAAATAAAGCTAAGGAGGATGGCAAGTGATGGAAATGACATTTTTAAAAAAGATTTATTTACCGGGGCGCCTGGGTGGCTCAGTCGTTAAGCGTCTGCCTTCGGCTCAGGTCATGATCTCAGGGTCCTGGGATCGAGCCCCGCATCGGGCTCCCTGCTCGGCGGGAAGCCTGCTTCTCCCTCTCCACTCCCCCTGCTTGTGTTCCCTTTCTCGCTGTATCTCTCTCTGTCAAATAAATAAAAATCTTTAAAAAAAAAATAATAAAATAAAATAAAATAAAGATTTATTTATGTATCTTAGAGATAGAGAGACCATGAGCAGGAGAGGCAGAGAGAGAGGCAGAGAAAGAACCTGAAGCAGACTCCACACTGAGCGTGGACCCTGACACCGGGCTCTATCTATCCCATGACCCCGAGATCATGACCTGAGCTGAAACAAAGAGTCAGACGCTTAACCGACTATACCACCCAGGCGCCCCTGGAAATGGCATTTTAGATACAGGTTCTCTGGAAAGCAAATCTAGAACCAGTATCCTATAAATGTTAAGGGCTAGAGATCTAGAGGCAAACAGACTTGGATTTTTAATCCCAATTTGACAATTCATTAGCATTGTGTTCCTAGGCAGGTCATTTTGTCTTCCTAACTTTAGTGGCCTAATCTGTGAAGTGGGGATAAGGGAACCTTCAAAAGGCTGGTCTGAGTGCTTAGCCCAATGCTTGGTATGCAACAGTGCTCCATAATTGTTCATTCTCATTATCGGACATTTAAAACTGTGTGTGTTTTAGAGTATTTGTGTTGTGTATCTGTGCTAACACAAGGAAGCTTCTTAAGCTATCATGGTGCCATGATAACCTATGTGGCTCTAACAAACAGATTAGAAGCAAAGTGCCTGGATCTCATCTTATATCCCTCTGCATTTCTCTAGTGGTCAGTAGACCCACATTGTTTCTTGTTAACTTATTTTCCTGGCGGTGTTCCTAAGTCATTTTTACTGTCTGTCTCTAACAGAATGAAGTGTATTATTGCTGAAGTGTCAGAGGTTACAGTTGCCATTTTATTTTCCTATATCATTTCCAATAGGTGAACATTTTTCTACCAATTTTCAATCTATCTTCCAACCAGGTAATGCTACATCCATCCTACACCCAGTGGAGGTAATTATAATAAGATGTGAAAAGAAACAACTGGTTTGCACGTTCAAGGACAGCTCCACATATAGAAAATAAATTTCCAGGTTGGATGCTTAGCAGCATTGTCACAGGTAATAGATATTACCTTTCTGAATTGAAGAAGGTTGAATTTTTTTTCTGCTTTTATGGACAAGAACATCTGATAACGATGGCAGATTATGGTGGACCTCCTCTGCTAAACTGTGACTGATTTCCCAGCACCTCAGCACATCACCCAGGAGTTTTTTATTACTTTTATTTCCTTATTACTCAACTTGATTGCATACTCCTCAAATTCCCTCCCGCACAACCTGGTTATTCAGGTTACGTGGGGGCATACTCCAGAAAACTACTTTACTAGAGCAGTTCATGAGACAAACGAAGAGACTCGGGCCAAATCATAATTGGTGGCAGAACCAGAACTAAAAATCAAGTTCTCTGATTCTTAGATCCCCATATCCATTCATTTACACTCAGCTTCCCTGCTCTGAGTGAATATGACAAACTTTCCACAAGATCAACAAGCAGGAATATATTAACAGAGAAGGAGTTGATTTTGTACTGAGTACAAATTTTTCTACAAGCCAACCACAAATGCCATCAACACAGGCCATATATAACCATGATGTTATTTAAATTTATTCTATTTCCATAAAAATGTGTAGTAATACAAAACACTAGTCTTAATGTTTTGATCAATTTAACAGATAATGAGATCATGTGTACTGAGTAATGGCACCAAAGACTACAACAAATCCTATGAAAACTGAAGCTCTAGCAAAGAAATTGGAATGTGTCACTACGCTTTTGGTAATTGTATCATTCCAAAATCAATCAGTTATGGGCTGAGATTTCATATAGAATCCATCTGGTGCTTGAATTCACAATGCCTTTCTCTTTTATGTTTACTCATATGTGTGCATAAATTATTATACATCTATTTCTATCAAGAGAACCCATTATGAATTCCTGATAATCATTTCAAAAGGATGAACATATACAGGAGGCATCAATCATCACAAATAAAAAAGCAAAGAATTCAATCTCCGTGTGCCTCCACACACATACGGTCATTGACAAAATTCCTTACAGTTAAATATTGCTTAATACTATAAGTTACAATGTCATTTTTCTTTCTTTTGAAACAATGAGTGGCCTTTAATCCAAAGCATCCTTACATGTATATTTCCCTGGATCCTGTCCTTTAGGTGGTCCTGCATCACACAAACACAAACAAAAAAGTAGATGTACTAAAGAACAGCTGGGGGGTGCCTGGGTGGCTCAGTCGTTAAGCGTCTGCCTTCGGCTCAGGTCATGATCCCAGGGTCCTGGGATCGAGCCCCGCATTGGGCTCCCTGCTCCGCGGGAAGCCTGCTTCTCCCTCTCCCACTCCCCCTGCTTGTGTTCCTGCTCCCTCTCTCTGTCAAATAAATAAATAAAATCTTTAAAAAAAAAAAAAAGAACAGCCGGGTGCCACTGTCACTGGGAATTGTTCAGTGTTACTACAGCACAACCTGTGACTCTAAACACCTGTTTTAATGATAAACACCATCCGGGCCTCTGAGACACAATTATCTATATCTCTTACTTTGTATTCTAGAAACAAAAGGCAACTTTCCATGAGGACAAATGCAGGTTTGTGGGCTGTGCCACTGCAGAGGTTGGCAATGAATGTGACTTCAGAGAGGAGAGTATGAGCAAGTAGTGTTTCAACAAGAGAAAAGACAAATCCATCTACTACTTAGATTCTTCCTCTCAAACATCATAAATGCAATAGGGTCGGGGCGCCTGGGTGGCTCAGTCGGTTAAGCAACTACCTTCGGCTCAGGTCATGATCCCAGAGTCCTGGGATCGAGCCTCACATCGAGCTCCCGGCTCAGCGGGGAGCCTGCTTCTTCCTCTGACCCTCTCCCCTCTCATGCTGTTTCTCATTCACTCTCTAATAAATAAATAAATAAATAAATAAATAAATAAATAAATAAATAAAATCTTTTAAAAAAAAAGTAAGTATGCTAATATTTAAAAAAAAAATGCTCCTAAACATTGTAGAGCTCCTAAAGAATTCTTTCAGCTCAATGACAAATGCAATGAATTAACTGGTCTGAGAACCCTCAATGGTCACAAAAACATAATCCAGTACATTTGCAAAAACCTATTATGGCTGCACTGTCTTTAATGGCCTCAAATCGAATTGACCTGCTCAATATGATTCAGGTTATAGCTAGGGGAAACTTTTGTTTTGCTAAATTCAAGGAACAATAAAAAGGACAGGATAAATCTGAATATAAGTCTAGTCAGGCAAGACCACTATTTACACAACAGAGGCCCCCAGTTCATGTACATTGTTTCTCAGCCAGCTGCTTATTTCCTCCTTCCTTTGGTGGCTGATATCTCTGGGTTCCAGATTTCCCAGGCAATGTAGCCAATTTTTAAGTCCAATAAATATTTTAAAATATAGCCGTAAGGAAAAACAGGAACAGAAAATCCCAGGACAGAATTTCAAGCAGTTTTAAAGCAGGACTCCAATTCTAGCTCCATGATCTTTGCTGCCTTTAGAATAATGTATTTGTTATTACCAAGAGCAAGGGGAAGCAACAAAGGCAATTAAGAGCTCATTTCGAAAAGATCCATTTAAGTTTCTCATTACAATGTCAAATAAAAGCAGAAATACGGTGGCATTCATATTTTCAAATTTAGATACCACAGCATACTTAGAAATAAGTGTACAAGTTCTGCCAGGGTTAACATTTACTCCTTAAATTCATCTGCCTATTACTTCTGAATGTGAATTTTTGGTCATAAATGTGGATTGAAAACCAAAGTAAGTTAAGGCAGTTTAGATTTTAGAAAGACACTGTATTACAGTAGGCCGTTCTTTCAGAAAGACTAAGAAAAAAATACTTTGTATTAGCCAGTAGATAGTGTTCAATCTGCTATTTGCATGAGAAAGTAAATTCTGTATACATATATAATTAATTTTAAAACCTCTAGAGTAATACTGAATTGTTTACAGTGGTTGCCTCTGGGAAGGGGGGTGGAGTAAAAAGCAGCTAACTGGAGCTTCTGCAGTAAGTATTTATTCATGTATTTCTTATGTAACTTGAAAGTGAATAACATTTTTGCAAGAGAGCAAGTGTTGCACGTTGTTTCATTATAGCATGTATCTCGTGTCCGGCTTTTCAAATTGTGGTAGGTAGTGGTGTGCCAGAGTGCTCTCTCTAAGACACAAAATAAACATGGTAGATTTACTTCATAGTCAAGTATTGAAAGCTTGGAGGGGCTTAATTGCCCAAGTCATAAGCTACTCATATCTATTGTTTGTTTGTATATGTATATGTATATATACACACACATACACACACACACATACACAAAGTTTTTTTATTGAGGTATGATTGACATGTAACATTATATTAGTTTCAGGTATACAACAGAATGATTAAAACTTTATATATTGTGAAATGATCACTACAATAAGTCTAGTTAACAAAAGAAACTTTTCAAAGAAAAAAATGCCTTAACTTGTTTATCCTTACCTATTGCTTTTAAAGGTTTTTTTCTTCTTAATTTTCTTTCTGGTAATCATGCACACATATTTCTGCATACATATAACTGAATATAACTTTTTGGTTATATTTTTAGGCCAGACGTGAAAATGGTTAATTGCAAAAAGTATGGGAAAGTTATACCAGCAAGTGCTGTTATATTTGGGATGGTGGTAGAATGTGCAGAGATAAGAAGATCTCATAGGGGCGCCTGGGTGGCTCAGCTGGTTAAGTGACTGCCTTCGGCTCAGGTCATGATCCTGGAGTCCCTGGATCGAGTCCCGCATCGGGCTCCCTGCTCGGCAGGGAGTCTGCTTCTCCCTCTGACCCTCCCCCTCTCATGTGCTCTCTCTCTCAAATAAATAAATAAAATCTTTAAAAAAAAATAAAATAAAAAATAAAAAAAAGATATCATAGGTAAGTGATTATTTAAACAGTAAATATTAGAAAACAGTAATTTTAAGGAGTAGACTGTACTTTAAAGGTTACTTAGTGAATATTTATTTGGGTGAGAATTTGTAGTTTGGGGACCTTTAAATTCCTGATGTTTATGCCAGTCTTAATTCCTACTCATATCCCTTGTTAAAGAAAAATTATTCTGACACTTGTTAAAAATGGTAAGGAAGACTTTGTGCAAGACTATTACAATAGGGAGAGAAGTTGAGTTCAACTCTGAATACAGCAAAGGCAGCTAGCAAGAGATAGAAAATCACTCAGAGAGAAGTTAAGGTGGGGAATTCTTGTTAGACTGGCCTAACAGGATTGTTGCTACAAGGACACCATGTATACTTAAATGCCAAGGAAACGGGATGCGGGATTTGATCAAATATCAAGGGGAGGGGTTCTCACTAAACTGATTGAGCAAGATTCTTGCTAAAGGCAGGCCAAGGAAGAGGCCTAGTCAAGAAGCAGGCTCAGAGGGGCCTGACTATAGTTTGATCAGGAAGGGAGTCTGTCACTTTGGGCTCCGTTTTCTATTTTGTTTTACTTTCTTCTTCCAACCAATAGCATCTGCCCCCCAGGAATTTGTTCTGGCTAAGTGCCAAAACCAGTCTTTGGTGGGGAGAGTGAGAATGGTAAGGTATGGAAGATTTTAAAAGGGTTTTGTGGATTTTGGAAGGTTTTTGAACAGTTAAAACACTCAAAAAATGTTCTCTGACTTCTAAAATATTTGGAGGAAAACAAAATCACACTTCTCATGAAGTGGTTAAAAATACGTTTTTTGAAATGATTGTCCTTACACATATGTCAGGAAATTATATAAGTTTTGACCTTGATCCAACCACTTCCTACGCAAACAGAAAGCATGACTTGATAGTTCTGCTAACGTTGGTGGAGCGTTGCTTTAATCCCTCCTCTCTCAATTTTAAAGACAAATTCCCAGGGGCCAAAGAAAACATATTATTTTGAAAGTGTACTTCATTTTTCAAAGATATTATTATTTCCCTCATCACACAGTATGAGGTTTCATGTGGTAGTCCATGTAATTTTTAGAGCTAAACATACCGCTTGTGAACAAAACAGTCATGGTCCACAGAAAGCCTGGAGACTTAACATCATGGCATCTACCACTTCACTTAAATGGGCTGATTACTGATTCTCTTATGTATCTGGGGAAGTATATGAAAGAGTCTCCATGATTTCAGTATCCTGGGGAACTGCTCTTCATAGGAACCAAGTGAAAGAGAGTAAGTTCACGGAAAGTTTATTATCTTTAAAGAAGGTTTAGTGCTAAAACTCTGATTGCCAGTTTGCACCATATTTATGTTTAGTTTTTTAAGAGTTCAATTCTCTCTTTATGCACCTTGGCTTCTGGCAGTAAGGCGGATACCCATTTTTTTTCCCTTGGAAGAGATGTTGGGATTTGAGGTTGGGCCAAGAAAAGCCAAAGAAGCTAGGAAGTACTTACAGATGGAGATGATTAGCATATTAAAAATAGGCCAGCCAGATTTTTTTTTTTTAATCAGGAAGTAGAGGGGTAAATGCTCTCTCTGGCAAGACTATAGAAGCTGTGTGGACAGAGGAAATGTGATTCAAACTCTGGTATGAGAATGGTATTTTACTTGAACCAGGTTTCAAAAGACTGGAGAGGAGTTCCTTTTACTGGAAACCATGGAGTTGGCGGGCTTTGTAGGGGCCTCCCTTGAAATTCTGCTCCAAGGCCACTGTTTTGAATTTTGTGTGAAAGTCTTAGAATGGTTTCAGAAGACACAGGATAAACATCGTGAACTCTATTGCTTTCTAATGCCTGGTAGCGGAAATGGCATTTCTGATACCACCTCCCATTGAGAGGGGATTATAGAAAAGGCAGTAGGTGGGAACCATGGCCCTAGAACAAAACTGTTTGGGCTTCCAGGGGCTATTTTGCCAATCTGAAAGCAAAGGCCTGAGGCTGCTCTGGATTCAGGCTCTATCAATGGGATACGTTTAATTGCCAGATAATTCACTGTGGTTTCCTGAAGTTCTGGTTCTCAGTTGGCCCTTCAAATCATGTTCCATCCATTCTCTGAAGTCCACTGTTATTCAAAACAGACTTAAGGGGTGTCTGCCCTGGAGCAGGGCTTCTCAATGGGTGGTATGGGCACTGATGACTAAAGACAGAATTATCCATGTGGGCCAGGAAATTTATAACAATTACGAAGAATTAGCAGTTCCTCCATTCTCATGGCCATCTCAAAGTGTAGCCCGCCATCTCCTGCTGACTACCCATCATGGATTTTACAAATACAACATGTTAAGAATTACTATTTTGTAAAGCTTCTTTTTCCTTCTACAGGTAATAAAATACTGCAAAAAATGTAGAAAGAGATTTTAGAATTTCCATGAGAAACTTAAAAAAAAATAGAAGGGAAAAAATAGAAGTCTGGTAATTTCATTGATGACCTACTTAGAGGAAAGAGACCAACGGACTCTTGTCTACTTCAGTGCCCCTAACACTGTGATTAAATAAGCAGCCATTCCTTCTGTTGTCAAGATGTGGTCTTGGGTTTGCTTCATTGGTGAACAAAATCAGATTGGGGAAAGAGGTAGCCAGGCATTGCTTATTTCTAATATGCCTTATTGGGCTTTACAAATTATGTACATGTTTCTAAATGTTGATAACATTAAAAAGTTTAATTTAAGAATGGATATAACAACAGCCAAAAAATAGGGATACAAATCGCCCTACATGAACAGCTCTGGCCAGTTAAGGAATACACATTTTTACTTCATCAGGTGATCCTATGACAAAAGGATAGTAGTAGTGTCTTCAAATGTAAACTAGTCTGCAGGTTAACTGTCTTATAGTATCACGGTTTGGAAGAAACAGTTTACAAAGGAAAGAAAGATTGGTTGGTTCTGTAAACTGTTAAAAACTGTGAACCTTGGAACTTGGTTTTGCTTGTATTTAAAGTGCTTTCAATTCTTCGTTTTTCATTTGAATATTGACATTTGACCTGGTGTAGCATGTGTAGAAATACATATTATGAACTTAAAATTATGTGAACTTAATCTTGGTTAAAATGTTTAAAAAGCATAGATTTTAAAATCCCAATGATAACTAATGAGAAAACTTGAATAGGGAATAGGAGAATTCCAAGTACTGAGCTGGTCATGACACTGGAATCAGGATGGAGGAATGGATAATATTTTATTACCAGTTACCATAGTTATAAACAACATAAAAAACACTAGTAGGAGGACCTAAGGCCCAGTTTCATTAAAATTTATTTAACCTATGTATCCTGTCATACTGAAAGAAGCTTCTACCTAGCTTGTTTACTAAGAAGGTTGCAGGGGAAAGTCTCCATGACAACACCCTGGCGACCTCAGAGGTGTCTTTGTAGGGGAAGGCTTGAGCCTCAGCTTACCTGAGTCTGGGTGGAATATCTTTTGACCCTCCTGTGACAGGAGAGGGGGGTCTGTGAGGAGCTGCTCTGAGGCCACCCTCTGCTCACCTCCCTAATTCCCCAGGGAGACTCTCATGGCCCTGGGAAATTTTCTCTACACTCTCCTTTTTGGGGCATGAACAAAAAAATAAAATGATTTTGCCACAAATCGGCTTTTCAAAACACCATAGAAATTCTCTTTCTTCCTCATGTCTGCTTGACTAAACAGATTTTGAACTGATTATATTTTGGAGAGTAGGAGGATGCAATCAAAGGGACAGGAACATTGCATATTAATGAGTTTTCTTGCTGCAAAGTGTGGCAGATGAGAAATAGTAACAAAAACTGCAAGTCAATTAACACAAAACTATTTGAATAAAATATTAAGTATGGGAACTTTTTAAACTTTTATTGTCATTAATCTATATTTGTTAAATTTATGATTTTTTTCCTCCAAAGTAGAATTTATTTTTTAAAAATTTTCAAAGATTTATTTATTTGTGAGAGAGAGAGAACATGGGGGGGGAGCAGAGGGAGAAAGAGAAGCAGACTCCCCGCTGAGCAGGGAGCCTGGTGCGACTTGGGGCTCAATCCCAGGACCCTGAAATCATGACCCAAGCCAAAGGCAGATGCTTAACCAACTGAGCCACCCAGGCGCCCCTCTAAAGTAGAATTTAAACTTAAACTATGGGCTAAGAAAGACACAATGCCTTGGACTAGTGCAAAAAAACCTCACAACATTGTAATGATTTCTCCATCTGCCTACAATTTCTCTGACCGCTGCTCATCAAAGTGATTATTTTCATCCATTCATCAAGCAGACAGCCTAACTCCCTTGCCTTGAGATATATCTCATTTAAAAAGTAAAGGGCTTACAAATCCTAATAGGTCTATTTTTGCTTTATAAGAAATTCTACTTTAACACTGTGAAGTAAAATAACTGACAACATGATTATAAAGCCAGTTAGCATTCAGAAATATTGATCGTACAGCTCGCATCTCTGGGAAGGTGTCTGTTCTTGAATCCTCTTGAGGTACATGGTCTACCTTCTTCTTTCCATCCATTGTGCCCACAGTGAAGGTACTCCCCAGAAGACCTTAATTCTTCTTCCAAATGCTGTTTTTTTCTTCCTCCACCACTTACTAGGGAGCAAAAAATATCAATAATATGCAAATTGGGATACTGACTCTACCTAGAATGAAGAGAAATGTAGTCTTCCCAGGAGCCAAAAAAAATTCTAGTGCTACATGACTTTGAGAAGGGAATACATTAAGGATTCAATGAAGACTTAGAAATGAAAGTCCAAGGCAGCTGTCATGTCAAGCAGTATTTTTTAAACCTCTCCATGTGCTCAGAAGTGAACCAATGAGAAAGGAGGACAAAATGGGAAACATCAACCAAGAGAAGTAGAAGTTTTAAGGAATCCTATTGACCCAATATTCTATAACTCAACCATGTTCTTTCCTATCTTATAGCTTTAGCCTTAAGGTAGGTTGGAAGGGAACTCAATCTTATATGCATCAGGGACACAGTTTTCTGGATTATTATTTGCAAGCCATTTAAACTTCCTGTACAGATCATTAAGAAGAAGTCCCTGTCCTAGAAAGAAAAATGTGTGTAAATCAAAGTGCCATTGACCAAAAAGGAAACAAAGAAAGAGGAAGGGAAAGGAAGGAAGGAAGGAAGGAAGGAAGGAAGGAAGGAAGGAAGGAAG
>NW_023270451.1:61967090-62021178 GCF_011800145.1 Mirounga leonina | reverse complement strand
AAGGAAGGAAGGAAGGAAGGAAGGAAGGAAGGAAGGAAGGAAGGAAGGAAGGAAGGAAAGAGGAGGAAGGAAGGAAAGAAGGAAAGAAAAGAAAGAAAGTAGAAGAGGAAGAAGTAACTAATAGCCTGGGAATCCAAGAGGGATAAATTTGGGATTAAAATGAGTCAGGATTACAAACATAATAATAGTTAATACTTAGCGAAAGCTTCCTTATCACAAGCATTTTGCTAAGCACACCATGCTTCTCATCTCATCTAACAGAGGGTGGTGTCACTGTCCTCCTTATTCAGAGAGGCAGTCATCTCAGGCCTGCATAAATATATATTGCAGTGGAGACAGAAGCGGAAGCGCAGTACCCTGCCTCCAGGGTCAGTGGCCTGGTGTTTATAAGTCTGCAGGTGTTTATAAGCTGGAGCCTTAAATCTGCCAAACTGATGGCCTGATTTAAATTGTTGGAAGGACTCACAGTGATTGCTGTTAGACACAACTAAGAGTATTTCATTTTTCAACAAGTAGCCGATTCACTCCAGTGAATTGTGAGGCGTTGAGCTGTCTCTGGCAGTCATTGTGCAGCGACCCTAGCTCTTGAGTGCCCACAGGGGCTGAAGGGCAATGTCCTTGGGATGTTCCCTCTACAGAAAGGGGACGAAAATGCCAAAGTGATGACAACTGTCACTGCAGGGGGTGAACAAATCATCCTGAGAAGAGAACGAATGACTTTCAGGCTAGTGCCCAAGGTAATAAAAGAAAGCCTGAGAGAATAAAAGAAGGAAAGAAATGATACCAAAGCCATGACAGGAAGGTGTTAGTGCCTTTGCAAGAAAGAAATTCATTAAATGGAAGTGAAAATTGAAGAACCTCTGGGAGAGAGGTTATAGGAAGAGAATATAGGAAGAGAGGAAGGGAGAAATGGGATAAGAAGAGAAAATTCAGGGGAAGTCAAGAATTTCTTCTGTGTTCCTCCCCCCCCATTTATACAGGTGAGTGTTACCTACCACAAACACACCCCCCTCACTTGTCCAAGGGTGGAGTGGATATTGTGGGAGAGAAGGGGAGAGTGAAGAGTTCCCTCACTAGGCATGTAGTAATAGCACTACCCAGGCTTGGTTGCTGCTTAAAGCTGATTCTATTGGGGAACACGTTTATGGGTTATTTTGAAAACCCACCCAATTGTTTGGAAACAGCCACCTGAAGTTCTCTGGACCTGGGTTTTTCTGTGTTGCCTAGTTTCTTATGCTTTCCTTAGCCCCTAGCAATCTGGCAATACCCCCCTCCAACTTCTCTCTGCAGCCCCTTTGAAAAGAATCTAGGATGCCTCCAGGCTCAAGCTTTCTCACCTATGGTGAGAAAAGCACACCCACAAGAAATATGCACCTGTTGTTAAACCCAATGAACTCCAGGAGTGCTGGTGGCTCCTGATATACCACTTCTTCCTCTTGTCTGTTGCAGAAACCCAGCCAACCTATCATCCAGTCTTGGGAGAGTTAGATGCCAGTCCACTGTGTCCTTCAACCTTGGGGAACACATATCAGACTCCTGCTGATCCAGTTAAAGGCCTGGCTTAAGATGAGGGGCAGGCATCCTTTAGAACCTGCCCTTGTAGATGGCATGGACTCTCAGTAGAGCTTTCCTGAGAATTCCTCCTAAGAAGTTGTATTTCAATGGCCAACAGATACATGAAAAGATGCTCAACATCACTCATCATCTGGGAACTACAAATCAAAACTACAATGAGATACCACCTCACACCTGTTAGAATGGCTAAAATCAACAACACAAGAAACAAGTGTTGGTGAGGATGTGGAGAAAAAGGCACCCTCATGCACTGTGGGTAGGAATGCAAACTGGTGCAGCCACTGTGAAAAACAGTATGGAGTTTCCTCAAAAAGTTAAAGATGGAACTACCCTGTGACCCAGCAATCGCACTACTGGGTATTAACCCAAAGGATACAAAAACACTGATTCAAAGGGATACATGCATCTCTATGTTTACAGCAGCATTATTTACAATAGCCAAGGTATGGAAGCAGTCCAAGTATCCATTGATAGCTGAATGGATAAAGAATAGGTGGTATATATATGTATATATACAATGGAATATTATTCAGCCATTAAAAGAATGAAATATGGCCACTTGCAACAACATGGGTGGAGTTAGAGAGTATAATGCTAAGTTGAATAAGTCAGAGAATGACAAATACCATATGATATCACTCATATGTGGAATTTAAGAAACAAAACAAATGAGCAAAGGAAAGAGAGAGAAACAGAGAGAAACCAAGAAATAGATTCTTACCTATAAAAAACAAACTGATGGTTACTAGAAGGGAGGTGGGTGGGGGGATGGGTGAAATAGGTGATGGGGATTAAGGAGGCACGTGATGAGCACTGGGTGATGTAGGGAAGTGTTGAATCACTATATTGTATACCTGAAACTAATATAACACTATGTTAACTATACTGGAATTAAAATACAAACTTAATTTAAAAAGAAGTTATATTTCAAACTCTTCTCCACCTTTCTATATTCCTGATAAGAGTGAGGAGTGTAAAAATTATCTACTAGTTCTCAGTCTCTTTTTCAATCCTGGTTCAGCACTTCAACTTGGAGTAGGTATCTGTTGTTTTGCAATCGAGATTTCCATCCCACCATCCTGTGACAAGGTATTGCATATATTATATATTTAGTCTTTTCCAGTTTTACATATAATCCAAGTCTTCTAAGCCCCATGAGATTGGGAGTGTAAAATCAAGGTGCAGTCTATTTTTATGCCCAAACTATGATGGTAAGAGTTCCAACTGGTTTGATGACTAGTGATTAGCACATCTCCAAGTGTCCCCAAGTTATTTTTGGGAGTTCCCCAAAAGGATGCCACACACAGGCCCACAAACCAGTCTGTAACTACATGGTGTCCACTTTTTCCTTCCTTTGCTACTCTGGGTTATAATTTTCCACATTCTCTGCCTGCAGATTTGAGGAGTGTCAGATTATTGCTAGTTTCCAAGGGGAAGTGGGGGGAAATGGTCTCCTCTCCAACTGTGTGCCACATTTGGTCCCCAGGACTTGAAATGGCTCTTCTTCCCAGAAATTAACTTTTGACCATCTCCTACTTCCCACAAATCCTCTGCTTTTCTGACCTTGGGCATATAACCCAGTCTAAGGGTATAAAATAGCCCTCATCCTTAGCTCTGCACCAGCCACAGACACTCCCCCCACCCCCCTAAAATATTCGTTTCTTCTCTTCCCTCATGCCTCGGTCCAAAACAGAAGCCTCCATGCATATTAGTGCCTGGGAGGGAAGGGGAGGTGGGAATCTCACTAGTAACTTATGGGCCAATGCTCTGCTGCTGAGGATGTCCGATATGATTCTGAATGGTTCAAGGACCATTCAGAAAAAAAGCAAAGTAGATGACCATGTATATAACCTGCTACTAATGGAGGGGGAACATGTAAACACGTACAAGTATAAAGGCAAAGTACATATCCAGAAGAACGCAAGGGACTAATAACAGTGGTTGCCTCTGGGGGGGAACTCGGTGAAGGGGAATCAGAAGACTTACTTTTTACTCAATTTCATTTTGTACCTTTTGAGTATTTTATATGTGTATGTTCTTCCCTAATCAAAATGAAGTTTTAAAGAATACTCAGGAAAAATACTTTCTTTCAATTTCAAGTATTTTTTTTAAAAATTATGGCCAGAATATTTCTAATAGCATCATTGAAAAAGGATTTGCAGCGAAAGCAAAAGATAAAAACCTTTCCCTTTTCTGTGTGTGATTACATTTTTCAAAGCAAAACATTTTTTTCTAAAAACCATTGCCCCAAAGTTTTCCCTCTTTTCCAGTATATTTTCTAAGAAAATATACATTTTTTTCAGTAAGTCTCATCCAGGAATTTAGACGGTGACAAATTGCAAACAGTGGCTGACTCATTTACTTGTTCTTAGTATTCTTTGTAATATAAATTCAGCATCCCCTGCTGAATCCTGCCAATGTCCTTTTAAATGAACAAATATCAAAGTTTCCAAATGAGAAGCAGAGACTTCAACATTATTATCTCCCACATTTTTTTAAGAGTGAGAGAGGAGGTGGGTGAGGAGGGGCAGAGGGAGAGGGAGAGAGAGAGAATCTTAAGCAGGCTCCGTGCCCAGCGAGGAGCCCGACAAGGGGCTCATTTTCACAAGACTGAGATCATGACCTGAGCCGAAATCACGAGTCGGATCCTTAAGTGACTGAGCCCCCCAGGTGCCCCACCTCGTACATTTTTAATTGAGCAGTTCTAAATTTATGTATAGCATATCTAGAGTGTGCTAATACTTTCAGTGAATACTTGTTACTTTGCTCTCAGGCTCTGGCTACATGACAACACAAAAAGTGTTTTATAAGTAAAAACAGAGACCATGATTTGTTGTCTTTAGAACACTCAGATATTTTCACTGACGGGAATGTAACTGGGGTTTCCCAGATCCATATCAACTGGAAAAGGGTGACAGGAGGGGGACATAAGGACAGGAATTAGGGGAATAATATATACAATCCAAGTGTGGGGGTAATAATAAAACACAGTATGAGGAATTCTTAATCTCAGGAAACAAACTGAGGGGGTGGTAGGGGGTGGGAGGGATGGGGTGGCTGGGTGATAGACACTGGGGATGGTGTGTACTATGGTGAGAGCTGTGAATTATGTAAGACTGTTGAATCATAGACCTATACCTCTGAAACAAATAATACATTATATGTTAAAAAAAGGAAGATAGCAGGAGGAGAAGAATGAAGGGGGGGAAATTGGAGGGGGAGACGAACCATGAGAGACTATGAACTCTGAGAAACAAACTGGGGTTCTAGAGAGGAAGGGGGTGGGAGGATGGGTTAGCCTGGTGATGGGTATTAAAGAGGGCACGTACTGCATGGAGCACTGGGTGTTATACGCAAACAATGAATCATGGAACACTACATCAAAAACTAATGATGTAATGTATGGTAATTAACATAACATAATAAATTTTTTTTAAAAATTTAAAAATAAAAATAAAACACAGTAAAAAGAAGCCATCTTAATTCTGGTCTTCACAGGCAAAAATCACAGAAACATCAGTCCTCTGAGCTTCTCCTTCTCCAATCGCGTCCTGGGGGTTAACAGGTTTTCTGGTAACTTCTTTCCCACTGACTCTTTCTCCTCAACTCGGAAACACGTTCGAGTCTCTTCCATCTTACACACCCTACACTCTCACAAACACACACCTACACAACACTCCCAGAGAGACACACAGACGTGCATTTACACACGGCTACATACAGATACAGGTAGTCAGGCACACGCACATCGTGTCTCCTACACACATGGTCACACACACATACGTGCTCTGGGAGAGCACCCGGAGTTACGGTCTCACACGCACATACTCCATCTCTAGGTGCTCTATTCTTTTTTTTTTTCTTTAAGATTTTATTTATTTATTTGAGAGAGAGTGAGAGACAGAGAGCATGAGAGAGAGGAGGGTCAGAGGGAGAAGCAGACTCCCCGCCGAGCAGGGAGCCCGATATGGGACTCGATCCCGGGACTCCAGGATCATGACCTGAGCCGAAGGCAGTCGCTTAACCACTGAGCCACCCAGGCGCCCCTAGGTGCTCTATTCTCCCTGGCGTCTCTTGTGCTTCACAGCCAAGCTTTTTGAAAAAGGAGTCTACACTTGCTGCTCAAATTTCTCATCTCCCTTTCATTCCTCCTCCCTCTGCAATCTGCTCCCTGCTCCACCACATCATTAAATTACACTCTCTCAGGTCACCACTAATTTCCTAATGGCCAAACTCCGTGTTTACCTTTCAATCCTTTGCTTCCCTGACCTCTCTTCCAGCATTTGACACTGTTTCATTATCCCTTGTTGAAACACATTTGTCTGTTGAATTTCATGGAATTACCCTGTCCTGGTTTTTCTCTTATTTTTATGACTTTAAGACTACTCCTTATTTTTTAAAAACAATTTTATTATTGTTATTACTATTTATTTAATGCATATTATATATCAGGAACTATGCATCTTATCTCACAGGGCCTACTGACAAGTAGGGAGGAAAGAGAATAAAATCAGCAACTATGGCAATACTGTAAAGGGTAATAAATACAGCAGTCCCCACGCTTATCCACGGGGGATACATTCCAAGACCCCCAGCAGATGCCTGAAGCCACAGATAGTGCTGAACCCTATATATACTATGTTTTTTTCCTATACATGCACAAAAAATGATAAAGTTTAATTTATAAATTAAATTATTATTTAATAATAATATTAAGGTAAGGCACAGTAAGAGGTTTACAATAATAAGTAATAATAAAATAACAATACACAAATATACAAATATAACAACATACTCTAATAAAAGTTATGTGAATGTGGTCTCTCTCTCTCTCAAAATATCTCAATATATTACTGTGCTCTACTCATGCTGCTTCTTGTGTTGATGTGAGGTGATAAAATGCCTGTATGATGAGATGAGGTGAGGTGAATGACGTAGGCACTGTGATGTAGTGTTAGTCTGGTATTGGTCTTCTGGCGATAAGTCAGAAAGAAGATCATTTGCTTCTAGACTGAAGTTGACTGTGGGTAACTGAGACCACAGAAAGCAAAACCATGGGTAAGGCAGGGGGTGGGGGGGGCACATTATTGTATCGTGAATGGAGAAGTACAGGGTGCTAGAGCTGGATGGGGAGACATAGCAAGGGCATGTAGCCCTTCTGTGCTGTTGACAAAGATGGTTTCCCTGAGAAGCAATGTGTAAGGAAAAACCTCAAGAATGAGTAGGAATTACCCACAGTGGAACAGTGTTGCAGACAAAGGGAACAGAGTATGCAGAGATCTGGAGGTAAGAGAGCATCACTCATTCGAGAAAGTGAAACAGTTTCACTGCAGCTAGGACACAGATATTAATAACTATCATTGAGGGCTACTTGGGGTCATGCTCAAGATTAAGTGCTTTTATTTATTTTTTTAAGATTTTATTTATTTGTCAGAGAGAGAGCACAAGCAGGGGGAGTGGCAGGCAGAGGGAGAGGGAGAAGCAGGCTCCCCGCTGAGCAGGGAGCCTGATGCGGGACTCAATCCCAGGATCCTGAGATCATGACCTGAGCTGAAGGCAGGTGCTTAACCCACTGAGCCACCCAGGCGTCCCAAGTTTAAGTGCTTTTAGTATAATATCTCATTTGATACAGGTTTGATTCACAGTTATTATTTTTATTTTTATACAAAATAAGAAAAATCATAGCTAATATATAAGTGCTTACTATCTATCAGTTTTTTATAAGTGCTTGATAGTCTTAATTTAGTGACTCTATACAACAACCCTAAATTATATAGTATAAGATATTATATAAGTAACATATGTGTATATGTATACATATATGTATATAGTAGGTACTATTATTATCATCCTCATTTTACCAGGTCACACAGCTCACCATGGGCAGAGCCAAAGGCGAACCCAGGCACTCTGTACCTTTGCAGGAGTTAGGGGATCTTATCATAGGTGAGGAGGATGAGACTAGAGGAGAGTGTGTTAACAATGGAGCTTCATGGTCAGGAGGCAGGCAACAGTGAGCTGCATGAGGAAGAGGAAGAACAAAGAAAAATGGACAGAAAGCCCTGGAGAGGATGGATGCACTGAGGGCTGTCATCTTGGGGAAAGATCTTTGAGGGACATTGGCTTCACTAAATCCATATTTTCCCCTCTAAACTAAGTTCTCATACTTGTTACTTTATATTTGATTCGTGGCTAAAACTGATGGAAACAATCTCAACCCCCCAATTCTGTGAAAAACTCTATATAAGGGAAATAATAAATACACAGAAAGTTGTTCTCACTAAGAAATAGTATCCTTGACAGACCCATTAACATGACTGAATTTCTTTTCTGGGAAAACAGATGATCTTTCCCTCTGCAACCTGACTTTGAAAATAAGAATGGAACAATTTAATGAGCACCTAATACACGCCAGCACAAAAACACAAGTTTTACAAGTATTATCTCATTTAATCTTCCATATAGGCTGTATATGATTGTCTTCATTCTACGGATGAGGAAACCAAGGTGTGACATAACTTGTCTTGGTGGCATTCTCGGTTAAGTTCGGGAGGCAGAATCAAATCCCAAATGGCTGAGTCCAAAGTCCATGCCTGTTCTTCTCCCCTGCACTCCCTTTAGGATGGATAAATGAATCTCGAGTATCTCAGGTTATCCCGCTCAACTATCTCATTCACTCTGTTTTAGAGAGGTGGGATCAGTGCTTCCTACATCCTACTCTGCTGAAGCATGACCTACAAGACCTCGCTACTTTATAAACCAGCCCAAGGAGACTTCCCAATTCTTCTCTCACCACTTCCATGTTTTCTCTTTGTCCCCTCCACCCTTAACTCATCCCCACAACCATATTCCCAAAGAACACTTAATGTCAAGGAAAATTTTCATGATATTAATTATTTTTTCAATGTCAAATAATAGGTATGTTATCCCAATTTGGGAGACCATATACATGCACATAAAAAAGGCTGAAAGGGTGTACATAAAATATTATCAATAGGCTATTTTAGGAAGATTCTGTTATAGGTGGCTTTTATTTTCTTGCTTATGCTTCCTATGTTTCCCCATTAATAGAAAATGTATTTCAACAATAAAAATTGACCAAAATGTTTACAATAACTGTTATGCCAATGTACCTTTCTTAAAAATAGCATAGTTCTCAAATTCTCTGGAATTTGCTATAAAATAGAAAATAAAGGAGATAGTTGCATTCAGAGCCAGATTGCTGAGGTTCAGTGCATCATAGGTACGATGTCCTTTACTGTTGAAGATGAAAGATGAAAACGGGATCCATTTTCACTGAGGTAGTGGCAGCTCTTCTGGCCGGCAACAGACACAGCAGCGGGCTGGTCTGAAGCCAGTCATGTCTCCGTACTTTCTTAGTTCCACAGGGGTGAAATCACAGCATGTATCTTAATGCTCCACAGGGGCTCTGGTGAGTCTGTCTCAGCTGGAAGTAACTCTTTGCACATGTCTCAGAATCATAATGAAAATAATCTCTCTCCTGGAAAATAGATGCCTCTAATGTAGAGGTCATAAGTACAAAAGGAAAAAAAAAATAGTGTCATTAACCACCTTGACCCCAACCAATCGAATCCCTCTTACCCTCATAACATCTTTTCTTCCTTCTTTCAACCTAATGCTGTCTGGTTCAAAGATTTGGGGCTCTAAGTGCCATTAGAAGCAATCTTAGAAACATGTAATTTACATGCATCAAGGGTTTTAATGCCAATGGGCTCTATAAAATATCATGTGAGGGCCCAAATTTCCAAAGTACATTAAAAGAGCAATGACTATGTTTCTCTTGTTGAGCTTAGTTTTAATCATGGGATTTTCTCCCTCTCTCTGTCTCTCTCTCTCTCTCTCTCTCTCTCCCTTTCTCGCTCTCAGATTGTCCTGGAATATATACCTCAGGGAGCTGCTCCCCTGTGTTACTCTCATCTGCTTTCACTGACTCCCCAAGTCTGGCAAGAGCTCTTCAAAAAAGAATCTCTGGATTACAAAATTTTAGAAGGGACCTTTAGATCCTCAATCCAACTGCCCTCATTTTATTATAGACGAGGAAACTGTAGCCCACAAAATTTAAGGGACCCGCCCAGGGTTACAGAGATTAATTAGCAAGAGAAGAGGGTGAAGATTTAAGTCCCTTGATTCCAAATTGGGTACTCCTTTCATTATACCACACATTGTCTCAAATGAATCAGTAAATTCTTTGTAAGGCAAAGACTTCAAACAATGCAAGGGCATGGAGCAAACTTCCCTCTCAAGAAAGCCAGAACCCTTTTACCAGAGTTCTCTTTGAAGCTCAAGGTCACAGGGACATTAATAGCAGTATTTGTGAAATGGCTACTGACTGCCACATTTTACATACATCATCTTTAATCTTCAAAACAGCCTTCAAAGTTCAAAATTCTCATTGTGCCGATGAGGAGACTAGCTTTTTTAGAGACTTCAGCAAATTGCCTAAAATCATAAAGCTGAAACTAGCAGAGCCAGGATTCAAGCCCAAGTCTTAAATGCTTTCTACAATATGCTAGATTGCTTCTCCTTCCATGACACCAGGTCTTAACTTCAGGGACAAAGTGATGCATCTATGCTTCTTTCTAAAAGGCAGAAAGAATTGTCTATGTACAGCATGTCTCAGCATGTCAATCCTACCTCTGTAGAATGGTTTAAAAAAGAAGTTACTCTTTTGGATAATCTCAGTTGTTGGAATCTCGGCAAAAACAGAACTAGTGAAGGGAAGGTAGGGCAACAAACTGAGATCCTGCTGTGACATGGGGCAGTGACAAATCTCCATGAACAGTGCCATTGTACTTGGGACTTTCTGAGACATACAGAAAGGGAGTAGAGGAGGGGGGATGGAGTCTTGAGGAACATTCTTAAATCCTTGTACCCTATTTTACTGTCTTTTCTGACATGAGAGTTTGCACAAAGACAGGACTTGGTCCCAAGGATATTGAGGCTGTAGAAAAGCACCTATTAGAAGTGGAATAACAGCCCAGCCACAGAGCCACCTATTGCTAATCCTCTCCCACACACTAAAGAAGAGAACTCATTGATTCAACTATTTATAACAAAGCTATTTTTCAGGTTTCAGATTCTATACATCTTCCAACTTTCAATCTACCACTCATTTATTTCATTGGTCTTACTTCTGATGGATTTGTTTTGCTTGAATAATTATATTCTGAAGAATGTTTCACTTTTTAAAATAAATTCTTAAGTGAACTGTCCCCAAAGCACCTGGAAAATTGCCTATCTGATGAAAAAAAATTATCATTTTTATGCTCCAATAACTCAAAATTGGCCACATAGAAATTTTATCCAACATTCCAAGAGGGAAAAAAAAATCAGTTCTGCACTGAAAGTAAGAGTAAGAAACTTAGAGCCCGTGGGGGACAAGAAACTTAGAATGAAAGGGCCTTCTCAACCAGAGCACTCCTGTTGAGACATGATAATAAAATGTTCACAGTAATGGAGACAATATTCCTACTTGGCACAGTCTAAACAAAAGAAAAATAAAACCTTTATATTCCTAGAGGCATATCTGTTTGTCCAGGCATTTAGGTCTTTCTTTAAACAAACATATGTCACTTTTTATCACTCATCAAATATTGAATTGGTTGGATTAAATCTTTTAGTTTGATCTTGTTTGACAAAACATAAGATCACTTTCCTACAGTTGAGTAAGTCCATGGATAGATGACATGTATAATTTGATATTATACTTGTTTTACAATGTAGCTGAGTTAACTGGCATGCAATATCTAATCCATTTCCCCGTTGTGTTTAAATTTAAATAAGAAAAAAATTGAAAAGATTTAAAGCCATCTGCAAACCTAATTAGCATTAACTCTAAGGGATTGTCTCAATTCTATTGTCATACTAGAATGCTATTATATTAAGTATTGTTTGAAATAAGTGGGCCATAGCTAGAGTTGAAGAACAGTTTTTGGTATTTGGAAATTTTCGTTGCTCTAGTGGAGTTTAACTTACAATAAAAATATGATTTTGTGTAAAGTTTGCTGTTTTTTGTTAGCCAGGAAACCATTCATTAAACAGCCACTATATTAAATTTACAGTGGCAGGTCAATAGAGATCACAGAAATAATATACCATAATCAGAGTATATGTAATTTTTAAAAGAATAATAGCATTTGTTGGGCAGTTTTCACTTATTTTTTTTTAAAGATTTTATTTATTTATTTGACAGAAAGAGACACAGCAAGAGAGGGAACACAAGCAGGGGGAGTGGAAGAGGGAGAAGCAGGCCTCCCACCAAGCAGGGAGCCTGAAGCGGGGCTCGATCCCAGGACCCCGGGATCATGACCTGAGCCGAAGGCAGACGCCTAATGACTGAGCCACCCAGGTGCCCCAAGATTTTATTTATTTTTAAAGATTTTATTTATTTGACAGAGAGAGAGACAGTGAGAGAGGGAACACAAGCAGGGGGAGTGGGAGAGGGAGAAGCAGGCTCCCCTCGGAGCAGGGAGCCCCATGCGGGGCTTGATCCCAGGACCCTGGGACCATGACCTGAGCCGAAGGCAGACGCTTAATGACTGAGCCACCCAGGCGCCACAGTTTTCACTTATTTTTAAAAAATCTTTCCAGGGCCCCAGTTTTCACTTATTTTTAAAAAATCTTTCCAGGGCCCCAGTTTTCACTTATTTTTAAAAAATCTTTCCAGGGGCGCCTGGGTGGCTCAGTCGTTAAGCGTCTGCCTTCGGCTCAGGTCATGATCCCAGGGTCCTGGGATCCAGCCCTGCATCGGGCTCCCTGCTCACCGGGAAGCCTGCTTCTCCCTCTCCCACTCCCCCTGCTTATGTTCCCTCTCTCGCTGTCTCTCTCTGTCAAATAAATAAATAAAATCTTTAAAAAAAAAAAATCTTTCCAAAATGAGGAGGGGAAGCTTAGGCTGTAGTTGAAAAGCTAAAACAAAGATATAATATATGATGTAGTTGGGACAAATATATACCTATATATGCTATTTCACAGCTGTATGTGATAAATGCCAACTAGATGGCCAGATAATAAAATAGACGTTCAGAAGAAGAGTTCCCTTCACATTCAGGTGGGAACAGTGTTATCTTCCCTCTAGGAAAAGTTTACCTAAAAAGATGGAATTGATTGGGACTTTAAAATGAATGATCAGAATGGTAGAGAGAACCCAAAACAGAGAGAAAGTGTATTCTGTTTCCTGGGTTTAACCCAGGGAGTGTAGAAGCATGGTGTCAGAACAGCAGTCTCTAGGGATGATGAGTGAGGTATCCAATGAAAGGCTCAGTCTGCATAACATAGAGGTGGGCAGGGAGAACAGTCAAAGATTTCTTTTCTCCCAAAAAGGCACAAAAGATGCAGATAGCAGAGGAGTCTAATTAGAGGATGAAGAAAATGCAGAGTAATTCACCAGACATATGTGAAGCTATATTGGGACTGCAATTGTCTCAGTATATCAGGTATTAAGGCCAATGCCCAAAGACCACAGGATCCATTACGACTCACTGGTGATCATCAGATACCATGAGATGACTGAAGATCTGAGTTTTCTTTACCTGGATGACACTTAAGCCTCCCATCACTCAGATCATTAGAAGGGTTAAGGAAAGAAAGAGAAGCAGAAATTGAACTATTTCTTTACATAGTGAGTTTTGTGGCTATAAAATCCATGTTGGCTAGACACAATTGCACAATGATCCATTCATTCAACAGCATTTATTGAACTAGCATTTTGGAACCTGATTTCATCTGATGCTAGCGACTATGGTTAAGTTCGAGGAAGCATAAGCATTAATAAGAAAATGACCAATCCTGGGCGCCTGGGTGGCTCAGTTGGTTAATAAAATGACCAATCCTGTCCTCAAGCTGGTTTCAGTTGATAAAAGAGAAAAGTATATAAATAAATAATTGCATTATGAAGTAATATGGGTTTTCAGTGATGTGTAAACGGTGCAGTGAGGAAGGCATAAAGATAGCTTTTTGGTGGGGTATATAGAAAAGCCTCATTGTAGAGAAGATGTGGAGTTGTTTTTTTAGGAGTTGAACAGGAGATGAGAGAGACATTTTACCAGACAGAAGACACAGCAAAAAAGTAAAATCACAGATATTTATCACCACATACAGAGTTAAAAAACACTGTAAATGCTTTAGAATGGATGGAGATAGACTCTTGCTGTGGAAAATAATATTAGAGAGGTAGGCACAAACTAAGACTATGGAATTTCTTACATATTTCAGGAGTTCACGCTTTGTTTTTTGTTTGTGTTTGGTTTTCTGTTTTTTTTTGCTTTATTTTTAGTTTTTAAAGATTTTATTTATTTATTTGACAGAGAGAGCAAGAGAGAGCACACAAGCTGGGGGGAGGGGTAAGGAGAGACTCAGACTCCCTGCTGAGCAGGAAACCTGATACGGGGCTGAATCCCAGGACTCTGGGATCATGATTTGAGCCAAAAGCAGATTCTTAACCGACTGAGCCACCCAGGTGCCCCTGTTTTTGTTTTTTAATTAAGGAAATTCTACAGATTTTTAAGCAATTGCTAAATTGTCAGGTCTATGTTAGATTATCTATTATTTTTAATTACTCATGACCTGTTTTTAATTACCTCCATGACCAATCACCCTGTTGATGAGGAAGGGACTCCCACCCTATGGTTATGAGATAGCCAGATACATGACACCAAACACCGGACAGATGAGATCAACAGCAGTTTATTTATCATGCATACTCACAGCCTGGGGGAGCAGAGAATCGTACACCACACAGGGCCAGGGTTGCATTCAGGAAGAGGGTGAACAAGCAGAGGCTGTGACTGGCAACCTTTGTAGTATCAAAACTGATACCAAGTGGTTCTGGTGGGAGGATGTGATTGGCTTATTTGAATGCTTCCATGGGTTGGCAGAGAACTGAAATCCCTACTCAAAGAGAAGCAAAAAGGGCACCTAGTCCTCTTGATGAGGATGGTTCTTTGAGTAGGGGACCTTATTCACAATAGCATAGTGAGGAGGAGAACTTGCTGTTAGACCGGTCAAAGTCCTCCTGGTTCCACTAGGTGTTAAGACAGTACAAAGTATTGAGCCTTAATTTTAGGTCTCATACCAGATGGCCCTATTTAAGTTAAATAATTAGTTAAAATTAAACATATCAGACAGTGCTGCTTTTAGATGGAATGTTCCAAAATTCTAGTATATTATTTAAAAAGAAGCACAGCATGTAGTATGTACTCAATAAATGTTCCCTTCCCTTTTCTCTTCTTTAAAACTTTGTAACACTCTGTTTCCCTTTTTTTACACTTATTCTACTCTGCTTTGTCATATGATTGTGCCCAAGTTATTTACATCTCTAAGGTATGCAGAAATAAGCTCCTTAAGAGCTTAGAGTGTAAGAGTATACTATTGGAGTATAAGCTTTGTAGGAGAAGAGGTTGTATTGCATATATCTCAGGATTCCCTACACTGCTAGCAAAGTGCTATGTACATGGTAGTTACTCAGTAAACTTACCAAATTGCACTCTAAGGCAATCAAGTAATTTGACCAAAACAAGAAGTAGCAGAGCAAAATCTCTTGACACCAACCAAATCTTCTTTCAAATATACAGAGTTGAAATTCTACCAACTCTTTCAACTCTACTAGATTGCTTATATTAGAGATTTGAATACTTGTTATAGAATTAAAGAAGTTGTTTTCATTTTGGAGATCACATTGTATCTAGCAAAAAATTCCCAAAATACGTTTTAATCGATTGAATATGCCTCTTTAGTAAAATATAAAATGAAATAAACATGTACAAAGTTAAATACTAAATCACAATAGAGTATTTTTAACCTGAAGAATGTAAGAATTTGATTAGCCTATGTGTAGCCTTAAATGATTAGTCTTCTCCTCCCCATTGCCATATACTGCCTCTTCTCTCTTAGATAGTCCTTGATATATCTTTCTCAAGTGGTCCAATATAAGACTGATTCAATGGGAGACATATAGACCCATTTCCAGAAACTGATTTGGTTGGTCTAGGGTAGGGTCTAGGCACACATCTATATCTCTAGGACACACTTTACTGAAATTCAGAGCTATCTATCTAAATGCCTCCTGAGCATTTCTACCTTCTGTCCCACAGACACTTACAATATATACAAGATATTTTGAACTCATTTTTTTTCTTCCATACCTGTCCTTTCTCTCTATTTCCAATCCAGAAAATCACTATCACATCATCCAACCACCCAACCGGCAAGCTACCCAAGCAGAAAACCATGGAGACACACCTGATTTCTCCCTTTTCCTCACCCCACTCCCACCAGGGTCAATCAGGACCAAGTCTCATGCATATTCACTCCTTAACATCTCTCAAAGTTCCCCAGGTTCTCTACATTTACTACTAATGGCTTAGTTTATGTTCATCATCACTTTCATAACCAAAAAATTCTTTTATTCAGCTCTTATCCTTGACGCTATTCTCCATAGGGGTCCTAGAGAATTTATGAAGTTTTTCTGGAAATTCAAATCTGAGTATGTTACTTATTTTGTAAGACTCTCAATGACCACTTTTTACCTGAATAATCCATTATGAGGCCCCCAGTTTCCACTTTTCCCCACTAATCCTTTCTTTTGGGTTCCCTATCCCACATATATATCCCATATATATCCTAAGCTCCAGTCATGAAGAAATATCTGGAATTCCTGGAAATCCCTCTGTATTTCCATGTAATTTCATGTTGCTTCCTGTGCTAAGTATGTCCTCCACCAGGCACCATGTGAGTGGAAAAGATCTCATGCTCTGAAATCACACAGCTAGATCTGCTCCTTACTAGTTGTGTATCATTTAACTTCTCTAACTCCTATTTTACTCTTAAGTAATATGGGGTAATAAAAGGAACTGCAACAAACATTAACTATAAAATGCTTACATAAGTTTTTCCAAGATTAAACAGAACATGGTTTCCCTGTTTCTCAAGGTTGAGCTAGGCATGACTTTTATGTAAACATTCCTTCCAATAAATACACAAGTATCAAATTAAAAAAAAAAAAAACCTGCACCTTGGGAAAACATAAGTATTTTTTGTATTTGAAGAAAGTGGAAGCTGAGCAAAAGCAGAAGTGGCTGTAGACAACAAACATAATGATGATATATGAGCAAGACTTGAGCCTCAGACACAAGCTGACTGTAGGCTGACCACTCTGGTTAGCCTTACTCTCTTAACACACTACTGGTACTGATATCTTGATGACATCTGCTGCCATCTATTACCATCCCTGTCCAAGCATCTTGGTAGTTTCTGCTCTGCTTGATGGAACGAGGCTGGGGAGGGGTGGGTGTGGGTAAACAGTGCTGAGGTTACTTGAAGCCTTCAGACAGTCATCTACTATCTTAAGTAGGTTTCCCAAAGGTTCTGGTGAGCTGTTTTACCCAATTACCTTCACATCACTGACCCCCAGGCAAGGCATGCATTGTAGTGATTAATAGTGTTGCTTTGTGATCATGAGTCTGAGGAAAGTGTGTATGAACTTATCAGTGTCATTTTTTGATAAATAGTGAAATTGGTGATTTGTGCCTTTTTTTTTTTTAAGATTTTTTATTTATTTATTTGACAGAGAGAAACAGCAAGAGAGGGAACACAAGCAGGGAGAGTGGCAGAGGGAGAAGCAGGCTCCCCGCGGAACAGGGAGCCCGATGTGGGGCTCGATCCCAGGACACTAGGATCATGACCTGAGCCTAAGGCAGACGCTTAACAACTGAGCCACCCAGGCGCCCCTGATTTATGCCTGTTCTTGTTGAGACCTCCCAAAGGCCCTGTAATTGATTACACAGAAAAATGCTGTCTATGTGACCAGCCTAGACCCCATTTGGTCTCCTGGTTTCGAGGTACAAAATGCACATATTGGTCATTCCTGATCAGAAAGAAAAGGTACATTTTTTTTCTTTCAAGATTTTATTTAAATTCTAGTTAGTTAACATATAATGTATTATTAGTTTCAGGGGTAGAATTTTGTGATTCATCAGTTGTATAAATACCCAGTACTCATTACAATAAGTGCCCTCTTAATGCTCCTCACCCATTTACCCCATCCCCCCACCCACTTCCCCTCCAGCAATCCCCAGTTTGTTCTCTATAGTTAAGAGTTTCTTATGGGTTGCCTCCCTCTCTGTTTTCATCTTATTTTACTTTTCCTTCCCTTCCCCTATCCCTTCATCTGTTTTGTTTCTTAAATTCCACATATGAGTAAAATCATATGGTATTTGTCTTTCTCTGACTGACTTACTTCATTTAGCATAATACCCTCTAGTTCCATCCACATTGTTACAAATGGCAAGAGTTCATTCTTTTTGATATGTATATATATATGTATATATATATATATAGTGGAATATTAGTGATCAAAAAGAATATATATATATATAAACACACACATCTGGGCTCTTTCCATATTTTGGCTATTGTGGATAGTGCAGCTACAAACATTGGGGTGCATGTGCCCCTTCAATTCACTATTTCTTTATCCTTTGGATAAATATCTAGTAATGTAATTGCTGGATCATAGGGTAGTTCTATTTTTAACTTTTGGGGGAACCTCCATACTGTTTTCCAGAGTGGCTGTACCAGTTTGCATTCCCACCAACAGTGTAGGAGGGTTCCCCTTTCTCTGCATCCTCGCCAATATCTATTGTTTCCAAAGTTGGTAATTTTTGCCATTTTGACTGGTGTGAGGTGGTATCTCATTGTGGTTTTGATTTGTATTTCCCTGATGATGTGTGTTGTTGAGCATTTTCTCATATGTCTGTTAGCCATTTGTATGTCTTCTTTGGAGAAATGTCTGTTCATGTCTTCTGCCCATTTCTTAACTGGATTTTTTATTTTTTGGGTGTTGAGTTTGTTAAGTTCTTTATATATTTTGGATATTAGCCCTTTATCCAGTATATCATTTGCAAATATCTTCTCTCATTCTGTTGATTGCCTTTTAGTTTTGTTGATTTTTCTTTTGTTATGCAGAAGCTTTTTATCTTGATGAAGTCCCAATAGTTCATTTTTGCTTTTGTTTCCCTTGCCTCCAGAGACGTGTCTAGTAAGTTGGTGAGGCTGAGGCCAAAGAGGTTGCTGCCTGTGTTCTCCTCTAGGATTTTGATGGATTCCTGTCTCCCATTTAGGTCTGTCATCCATTTTGAATTTATTTTAGTGTATGGTGTAAGAAAATGGTCCAGTTTCATTCTTCTGCATGTGGCTGTCCAATTTTCCCAATGCCATTTGTTGAAGCAACTGTCTTTTTTCCATTGGATATTCTTGCCTGTTTTGTCGAAGACTAGTTGACCATAGAGTTGAGGGGTCCATTTCTGGGCTCTCTATTCTGTTCCATTGATCTATGTGTCTGTTTTTGTGCTAGTACCATACTGTCTTGATGATGACAGCTTTGTAATAGAGCTTGAAGTCGGAATTGTGATGCCTCCAACTTTGGTTTTCTTTTTTGACATTACTTTGGCTATTCAGGGTCTTTTCTGGTTCCATATAAATTTTAGAATATTTTGTTCTAGCTCAGTGAAAAGTGCTGGTGTTATTTTGATAGGGATTGCAAAAAAGTACATTGTGGTACAGACTTGCAGAGGAAGGACAACTGAAACTTGTTCCTAGTCTCTCCAAATACCTTGCCATGAAGCTGCCTTTGGTTCAGATGCATGGCCTTATTTAATGCTATTGCCTTATTGCATCTTTTCCCTGCAATAAACCATAAAGCCATAAGCTTTGACATTTTTGGACCTATGAATCTTCTTTAGTAACCAAACACTATCTCACCAGTCATGAGAGCATCAGATATGTCACTTTCAACTAAATGAAAATTTCGAAGCATTTCCTTGGTTCCTTGAGTTGAATTAAAAAATTGAACCACTAGGGGGTGCCTGGTTGGCTCAGTCAGAAAAGCATGAGACTCTTGATCTTGGGGTTGTGAGTTTGAGCCCCATGTGGGCTGTAGAGGTTACTTAAATAAATAAAACTTAAAAAAAAAATGGAACCATTGGAGTTAGTTTACCTGACTTTGTATTTGAAGCATCTGATGTCACCGATAAAGAGGCTTTATTTAAGTGTTTGAAACGTTCCGACAGGGCCAACACATTAATTGCTATTGTTTTACTTTCTGTACATGTTTTAAAATAATGTAAATCAGAAATGAGTGAAATGAATTAAAAGACTCATGTGATCTTTAATGAAAAGTTAGTCGCAGTCTTCCTAATATAACTACCCACTCCTACTTCTGAAGTAGATGCTAATGTATCTGAAGCATATTTTTATTTTTCAGTGATATCACTACAATTTCCATGGTTAGACGTAAACATCATCAATTTTTTTTGAGTGCATTGCTGTCAAAGTTTCCATGGTTAGACGTAAACATCATCAATTTTTTTTAGTGCATTGCTGTCAAAAGGGTTTGTGCAAAATAAAAGAGACTAATCCCAAAATACAAGATTACATTTATGCTATTATATATATTATAAAGTATTATAAATAAATACTAAAATACCCTACATAATAAAAGACTAAACCACTATAGCAAAAGCATTCAGACCACTTTTATACACCCCATAGAATGACTGCCCAGGCTCTATTTCTCCCAATTACTTCAGTCACATCCAAATTACAGTTTCCAGTGGTTCCCAGTAATGCCTCAGATGAGCAGCTTCATGGATTTGTAGATCTCAAAGGCCAAAGCAGAGGCTCTGGCCCACGGGCTCATTTGCCAAGTGGCCAGCAGAGGCAGAAGATTTGAATATTTTTCCATGCCACTCTACCCTGGAAGGAGTTACCTGCTCCTTGTTGCTTGCCCGCTAATGCACTCTATTTTATTAGTGTGTTTTTCATGTTGTCCTTGAAAGGAAGGCAATCGTGTTTTTCTGGAAAGAGATGGGCAAAGAAATCTTTTGATATAAGCCCAAGTTGAAGTGAGAGTTCTGATCACTGCACAGCAGAACCTGGAAGTACATGAGAAGGTCTATCAAATCCACCCCAGCTTATTTTAATGTAAAAATTAATGTCGATACCTCATTTTAAAAATAAATAAATAGGGCGCCTGGGTGGCTCAGACGGTTAAGCGTCTGCCTTCGGCTCAGGTCATGATCCCAGGGTCCTGGGATCGAGTCCTGCATCGGGCTCCCTGCTCCTTGGGAGCCTGCTTCTCCCTCTGCTTCTCTCTCTCTGTCTCTCATGAATAAATAAATAAAATCTTTAAAAAAATAAATAAAAAAATAAATAAGTAAAAATAAATAAATAAATAAATAAATAAATAAACCCCCACAAGGCAAGATCTATGCTTAAATAGAAAGGATACCAGGACAATGGAATAAATGAGAAATGTTCTGGGCAAACCATGTCATGAGTTTACCCTAACTAGAATGGTAGATACCATACCAGTGCAACTAATTGTTTTTGCTTTTATTACTTTTACTCATATTTAATGTAAGCATTGATTGCTTACTTTGTGCCAACAGTGTAAGAAACGCTGTCAGTTATTATCTCATAATACTTACAACAAATCTATTAGAGGTTACCTAAATGGCACAGCTAGTTCATTGTAGAATTGAGACTTTTACCTTGCTTTAATACCAAAGTCTGCGCTCTTAGGGGTGATTATGTTTCATTCAAATGTTATAGATTCAGTAAAGCCTTCCCTGAAATTCTCCTGTTCTGATTATCTATTGCTGCCGAACAAACCACCGAAAACTTAGTGGCATAAAACAACCACAGTTTTATTATGCTTCTGGATTCTGTAAGTCAGAAATATATTTTTTCTTTAATATACTTTAATTAATTAATTATTTTGTTTGTTTGTTTATTTAATTTTTTGAGAGAGTAAGAGCAGGGGAGGGGGAGGGAGAGAGAGAGACTCTGAAGCAGACTCCATGCCAGCACAGGGCCTGACGCAGGGCTCAGTCTCGTGACCCTGAGATCATGACCTGAGCCGAAATCAAGAGCCAGATGCTTAACTGACTGAGCCATGCAGGTGCCTCATACTTTATTTTTTAAATATATTTTATTTTATTGCAGTAAGAGCATTTAAAATTAGATCTACCCTCTTAACAAAATTGCTAAGTGTACATTATTGTTAACTATACATTCTGATGTTGTACAGCAGATCTCTAGGGCTTGCTCAGTCTACTTAACTGACCCTTTATGCCCATTGATTAGTAACTCACTAGATCCTCCTCCTTACAGCCCTTGGTAACCACCATTCCAGTCTCTGATTCTGTGAATCTGACTAGTTTAGATGCCTCCTGTAGGTGAAATCATACAGTATTTGTCCTTTGATGACTGGCTTATTTCACTTAGCATAATGTCCTCCAGGTTCATCCTTGCTGTCACGTATTGCAGAATATTTTGACAGGGCTCACGTGGCACAGATGGTTTGTTTCTGTTGAAGGCTGAGGCTCATCTAAGAGAGATACAAGTGGCTCAGGCTGGACCATCTGAAGGCTTGCTCATGTGCGTGTCCGGTGATGGGACTGGATGAGCCTGAGGCTGGGTTCACTAGGAAACAGAAAGTCTGCATATGGCCTCTCCAAGTGGTTTTGGCTTCTCACTAAATGGCAGTGGGGTTCTGAGGGGAAATGTAACAAAAGGGAGTGTCTGGAGACATTACAAAAGAACCAGGAGGAAGCCTCCTGGCTTTTTAAGACTAGACTCAGAAGATACATAACTTCATCTCCCTCAAACTCTGTGGGTCAAACAGGCACAAACCTGCCCAGATTCAAGGGGAGAGATATAGACCCCACCTCTCAAAGGGAAGACTATCAAAGAATTGAAAGCTCTATTTTAAATGACTACATTCCCTTTCTCCCCCAACCCACACACAGATAGATTTGACCACTCCTTTATATTCCCCTAATACCTTGTACAGACAACTGCAACTGCCTAATCACCTAACCGATTTTAGCATTTATTTGTTTATATATAGACTCTCTCTACTGGGCTAGAAGTTTCTTAAGGTGCAGCACTCTTTTTTCCCCAGAACTTAGCACAAATGCATGGCACATAGTAGATGCTCAATAAATGTGTGTTAAAAAATCAGTTGATGGGGAGCCTGGGTGACTCAGTCAGTTAAGTATCTGCCTTCAGCTCAGGTCATGATCCCGGAGTCCCAGGATCAAGTCCCACATGGGGATCCCCACTCAGCGGACAGTCTGCTTCTCCCTCTGACCAACCCCCCCCCCCCATGCTTTCTGTCTCTCTCTCTCAAATAAATAAATAAATATTCTTTTAAAAAATTGGTTGATGGATGGATTGGTTAAAACAAACAAACCAAACATGTAGTTCCTTCAGTTTCCAACTATAGTTAGATTTTGTGCATTAACATATCAATTGCTTCCATCCTTCCTCTATTCCAGAAGGATGCCCTAAAACCTCCCTTAATGAGGAGCCTATGAACCAACAATATACCTTCCTGTCAGAGATTTCTTTTCTGAAGGTGAAAATCATGTGGTAGGCTAGGTATAGGCTTCCAAAGGAGGTGTTGACATCTCCTTTCCCCTTCCCTTCCTTCCAGGTAAAGAACAACGGAGGCATCCACATTTCTTTCCGAATACTCTTTGGTCTTGTGACTCAGAGGCATGACACGGCCCTAAACAAGATTCCCTTGTGACCTAGGCATCTGGCCCTGGAAAATGACTTTTTGCTCGGCTACACTTGGTCCTGTGGCTTCCCCTAGGAAATTATTTAGTAAACCTCCCTGCCTTCTGTCCTCCACTTTTTAGCTTCCCATACCACCCCAAGATCAAAATTCTGTTCAAAATTCCCTGGTCTCCATTGAATTTTAAGAGTTGATGATTCTGCAAGCCATATGTAGAGGAAAATACAGCACTTATATTAGTGAAATGATAGTCTTTATTCCATATTTTAGTTCTTGACATTTTTTTCTGATTTATGAAATGTATTTGTTTTACAGTACTTTGGTATTTCAGATGTTCTTTCCCCCATTTAAAAAAAAAAAAGCAGTGTCAAAAATATAATTGAATGTCTTCCTGGATTAAAACTGTATAGTTGTTTGGTGTCATTTAACCACTCAACAAGTTGAATTTTCTGGATCAACAGAATATGCCTAAATTTAGTTAGATTGTTGTTCAGTTGAATATCTTAAAATACTTTTAGAATATAAAATAGATTGTTGAGCAAGATTCCTGCTGCCAGAGAGAACATGACTTAGTGGTTCCTCTAGGTCAGTTTGACTGGAGTTTGACACCTAGGAGCTGCTTTCCTCAGCTGTGGAGCCCCCTCATCTGATTCACTTCCCTCCATGAAGGCTTCCCATGAAGGCTATAATGGGCCTGAAGGGAGATGAATCCAGGAATGTGGTCCCATGGTTGTATATAAAATTTGCTGAAGTAAAATATTTACCTGCAACTTAATAGATGGTTTAATAGGACCATCTCTTTTTACTGGGGCCTCCTCTCTACCATTACTCACCTTCCTCTCAAGATGCTGGAGAGGCTGTGGCATTTTTTAGGTTCAACTAGGCAGAGGTTGAATTGGGAGTATGCCGTTTCAACCACAATCTGAAAATGCATTCTAGAATGCTTTAGTAAATCTCATTATAAATGACAGATTCTCAATTTTCTTATATACGAGGAATAACTTCCTTACACATCTTTAAACTTATTTATTTAAATTAAATAACTGAGAAAAAAAATAAATTAATAAAATATAAAGCAGAGGCCATAAAGATAAGTAGTGGTGAGATCAAGAGTGATTAATCTGTCATTGAAAGGTGAATTGTAACCAAAAATTCAGATTATACCAAAAACAATAATTCATTAAGAAAAAGAGATACATTTACAAGAAAAGTAATGAATAGACTCAGATATTTTGATAATCCAGATAATGAAGAGGAACAAATTATATGAACACATTGAGAAAATATTTAAAATTCTTCCTCGCCTGACATGAAATATTGCTATCAATGAATGTATATACACGTAAAATCAACTGTAGGGCTTTTTAAAATACAGATTGCTGGGTCCCACCCCCAGAGATTCTGAATCTGCAGCTCTGGGTGGTAGAGGGGGAAGGGATAATTTGCATTTCTAATTAGTTCCTGGTAATGCTGATGCTGTTGATTCAGGGGTCACAGAGAACTGATATTTTTTAGATAATTATCTTAGTTTCTTCCTTTTCCCCTTTTGCCTTTGTTGTAACAAACTTAGTAGCCTGAAAAAAAAACCCCCAAAGCTTAGTAGCCTATTCCATACTTTAAAAAACAAGTGGCAGGGTGCCTGGGTGGCTCAGTTGGTTGGGCGACTGCCTTCGGCTCATGTCATGATCCTGGAGTCCCTGGATCGAGTCCCGCATTGGGCTCCCTGCTCGGCAGGGAGTCTGCTTCTCCCTCTGATCCTCCCCCCTCTCATGCTCTCTCTCTCTCATTCTCTCTCTCAAATAAATAAATAAAATCTAAAAATAAAAAATAAAAAACAAGTGGCTACCAATAAATATTGTCTTACATTAATAGTGATAATATTCTGATCATTTCTGTTTATTTACTCTTTGCTTTCTTTTTTGTTTGTTTTTTGAAGATTTTTTATTTATTCATTTGAGAAAGAGAGCACAAGCAGGGGGAGCAGCAGAGGGAGAGGGAGAAGCAGACTCCCTGCTGAGCAGGGAGCCCGATGCAGGCTCCATCCCAGGACCCTGAGATCATGACCTGAGCCAAAGGCAGACCCTTAACCAACTGAGCCACCCAGGCGCCCTACCCTTTGCTTTCTTATATAGAAATCCTTGTCATTAGAAGATGTTTACCACCACGTGTTGTGCTATGTCAATTAATTTCTGAACTCAATGTGTACATATTTGAATTCTGAGCATTGCAAATGAAAAATTATGCCCATGTTCAACATTCTCAAGAGTTTGTATAAGACCTTTAAAATCTTTTTGGTTCAATAGATAAAACAAAACTTGAAAGTCATTGCATGAGGAAAAAGTGTGTTGTTTTCAGTAGGGTCAAAATGATCATATGACTGAGTATGACTATTATGCTTATGAAAGGGGTACGTATATTTTATGAAATGGAGGTTTTGGTTAACTGTTCCAGAGAACCCACAGGAATGAGTGAATTGGGGGCATTCAAGTCATCTTTAGTTGGCAAGGTGATAATTTATTCTAGATTAGTTGGCACTTGTAACTGTCCTTGGCAAGTTTCAAGTTCTACCAGATGTTGGGTACCGCTTTCAGAACGCTCACGAACAGCTTCTCGTGAGTTGTGCATTACTCCACTGCTGCAAGAAAACAAAAGCTTCATGTTTCACTTCATGGAAATGTGACTCCTTGGGCATCACTCTCTCGTATAGTACATTTCTTACTCTCTGATCAGGACAGAAACCAATTTGATCCGTGCAGTGATTGGTATTGTTGATTTCATTTCAAAAAATGAAACAAAGCAGAACTCCAAACTATAATCTAAGCAGATGTAAGTGAAAACTCCTCTTCCATGGCAGATTAATTTCCTTTTGTTCATCTTTAAAGTTTACACATGAAATATAACATAGAGATTTTCATATGTTTTATAAAGGAAGATGAGAAATATTTAGTGACTTGTGGAAAAACCAGACAGTGCCACTTACAACAAAGTAACTTCCTGAAGTGACACTGAATTTGATTATTGCTTCCAAAAAGGACTTTTAGGAAGCAAGTATGGGACTTGCACATCTTAGAAGATGAAGTGTACATATTCCTCCTGCTAAACACAACTAAAACTCCTGTTCATTAGTTGGAAAACAAATGTAAGAAAACTCTGAAAGTTTGAGAGAAGGCAGACCAGATAGGCACCTCAGGATAAAAAGAATAATATGGTGATGACTTCCTTTGGGTTTTTCTGTTTTCTGGATGTTTTTTGGGGGGGAGGGGAGGAGTGCCTCATATATCCCTGGACTTATAGGTGAAGAAGCTAGTTACCTGAAAATGCCAATAGGTTCAGACTAGATAAATAAATAACAATCAGAAGCATGTTCTTTCCAGCCAAAAGACCAGGAAAGGGATATCCTAGAAAGACAGAAAATTTTTAGACAACAACCACTTGACTTCAGTCAGATGCCACAGAAAAAACTTTGACTCCATCATCATCTATGCTGACAAAGGCCAAGAGGGGAGCCTAGATTTGCATTCCCGTCGGAAGTGATGAAGTGCTCCCTCTCCCCACTGGGCTGGGTCAGGGGAATGGAAAATCAGGACTTGCCCCATTACTCCCCTCCTCCTGGGCTAGTGAAAGCCGCTTGTGGAGCAGTAAGAAGGGTCTTTCCCAGCCAGGGAGAGATGCGTGGAGGATCATGTAGTTCCAGAAAGTGCGAAAATATACAAAAACAAAAAAAACCCACACTGATGAGGGATGCAAAAGGGGCAAAGGAGCCAACTGAAAGAGCTCCCAGTGACCAAAACTGGAAAAATTTGAGGGACAAAATGCATTTTTAAAAATACATTGAATTGTAACCCAAAATACAAGGTAAGTATCAGTGAGTCCAAATAGATATGCATAAATGATTGAATAAATTAATAAATGGGGATGAAGAGGCAAATTTCCCATACAGAAGAATTCCAAATAATTTATGTAGATACCTGACCCTCAAGGAAGGAACATAGCTCTTCACTCTTTAAGTCTGGGCTGCACCTAGTAACTTGCTTCTAAAGAGTACAATATGAAAGGGGGAAAAAACATAAAATTTACAGTGCGGAAAGCTCACAAACACTAACTTAGCCAGGTGATCAAGGTCAACATCAATAGAAATAAATTATGTTGTACCCTTGACATGTACTTTGATATGATGTAGTGAATATGGCACTTTACCTCTGTGGTTTTCCTCCCCAAAACACATAACCCCAGTCTAATCATGAGAAAATCATCAGGCAAATTCTAATAGAGACCCATCCTACAAAAATACCTGGCCAGGACTTCTCAAGAACTGTCAAGGTTATCAAAACAGGGAAATCTGAGCAACTGTTGCAGCCAAAAGTAGCCCAAGGAGAAATGATGCCTTAATATAATATGGTGTCCTCACTGGGATCCTTGGAGAGAAGAAGGACATTAGGTAAAAACTAAGGAAATCTGAATAAAGTGTGGACTTCAAGTAATTGGTTAATTAATTGTAACAAACATACCATAGTAATGTAAAATGCTAACAACAGGGGAAACTGGGTGCACAGTATGTGGTAGTTCTGTATTATCTTCTTAAATATAAAACATTCTCTAAAATAAAGACTATTTTTTAAAAGTGAGAAGAGAGTTGATGTCACTAACTAGAACCTAAAAGTTCTAGAGTCCCTAATGGTAACTTCTAGCAAAGCATATTTAAGGAGATCTATATGGTAAATTACCATCCTATTGTACCTATGTGAATAAACAGGCCAAATATAATAAAGCTGAGATCACTATTATTTTGAATAAGAATAATCTTTTTTTTTTTTTTTTTTTGAGATTACCTTTGACCAAGGGTTGGTGACTGTAGATAAAAATTTTATCTCAGGGGGCACCTGAGTGGCTCAGTCGTTAAGCGTCTGCCTTCGGCTCAGGTCATGATCCCAGGGTCCTGGGATCGAGCCCCGCATCGGGCTCCCCGCTCAGCGGAAAGCCTGCTTCTCCCTCTCCCACTCCCCCTGCTTGTGTTCCCTCTCTTGTTGTCTCTCTCTGTCAAATAAATAAATAAAATCTTTAAAAAAATTTTTTTTAAAATTTATCTCAGTAGAAAACTATACACACCTTTCTGGGTCATCAGCTTCTGGTCCTGCTCATTGTCTTTGCACTATTTGTACCTCTTTATAAATTGCAGGTAACTGATGAATATGCAAACTCTGTCTGTGTTTGTTTGAGACTTAATTGACTCCCTTCTCCATTGTGGAAAAACTAGTTCTATTACCTATCTGTAAACTGGACTGGATGCTATTCATTTGCACAAAAAGGTCAACCTTTACCAAGCTTGCAATACTTTCAGTCTTCTTCACTATCTCACTACAGGCCTCCAATTAATGTTTCCAGCTTTTCTCCCTCCCTCCTAACTTGGCATCACTGAGAATAAAAACCTGACTGCACAGATCCTTATGGAGGTTGCCTTGTTGCTGGCTCTTTCCCTCAGGATTTGAAGAAGCACTGTGACCTAAAGCCTAATGACATGATATCAACCTTGAAGGACTCATCACCACAGCAGACCATGCGTGGGCCAGATCTTGCTAATAACCCTGATTCTAGGAAAGACCCCCAATTTAGATTCGTGGATGTAGTTAAGTAAGGGGCAAAAGTTTCTCTTGAGCCGATAGGGTCTTGATTGCTGTCAGCTCGGAATAATCTTCATGCCAAAGTGACCCATCTTGTGGAGGCCGGCCCTTGGCCCCTACGATGGGTATTTTAGCTTTTCTGTGTTGATCTACAACATCAGTCTGTCAGAAGAGTGAGAGTAAATGTTTATTAAATAAAGTGTCATATTTTTTGATCATCAACTTGTTAAGCTTGCAATGCGAATCATATGTAGTTTGTCATTGCTGTAATGTTACAAACTTAAATATGAATAGGACTCTGGCCAACCATGCATTATGAAAGGACCCAATCAAAGGGCATGAGCCCAATTCACTCGCTTTAGTAATGATATGACTAAAATATCTGCTCATGGAGAAGATGATGAGTCAGGTGAAGTGCATCTTGGAATCCTCCACTTCCCTTTCTGCCACTTATCCCCAGGGGCTTCCCAGCAGGAACTCAGTCCCTCCCATTTCAAATCTGTTCTCACAATACCGTCTTCCATGTCATTGTCACCTTGCAATACATTTTCATCAATTAGTAGCTCATTCTGAAATATTTTTATTTTGTTAATTCACTTCTCATTTTGGAATGCAACATCCTCCCCAGTAAAAAAATTATAAATACCAGATCTGAAAATGACAAATAGACTGTCCTGAAGCCACTAACATTTTGCATGTTGGTAAGGTGCAGCCTCCTATTAAATGACCTATTTACTGGATGGCAAGCCTTTTCCAAAGGGATATTTGCCCTGATTATTTTAAATCCAAAATTTTGTAAGCTACAAAGGGTAGCTGAATTCATGTTAGTAGTATAGTTTGACTTTATTTAATAGAAAAATTATTCTCTGATTTCCAAAGTTCTGGGTTTTTTTTCTTCAGAAGTTTCATTTGTTTGTTTGTTTTTATAAACCATGAGTATTGCAAGGGTTGGATTACAAATATCTGTCTCTAATGGATTGCTTTATCCAATTCACATTGGTTTACTTGACTCCACTCACGGGTACCTCTAACACAAGGGGAGATGTGTCTAAATTTATAGTGAAGCTGTTGGCATAATGTCCCTATCTGATCAAACTTTTACCAGAAAAAATACTATATTTGTGTTAAATTAGTAAACCATCAATAAATGCCTAAATGTGTTAGATAGCACATTGCTGACAGCCTATCCTGGAAGATGGAACAAATGGAAGGTGTTTGATGCTCAGGCGATTCATTACTGTTCCAACAGCTCAGGGCCACCCATACATTGACCCTACTTTGTGACAGACAGAGCTGATCTAAGAAAGAACTGAAGGCATTTTACACCTCTCTTTATTTTTGTCTTACATACTGTGTATCATCTGTATGTCCTTGAGAAAAGGTGTTTGTGATACTAGAAATCAAAACACAGATGTTTTTACATCCAGCACCTCTTCTCGGACCCTCATGTTCTCAAAGCCAACTTCTTCCTTTTTACTTTGCTTGTCCTCTAACAAATGTCATTTACACATACCAACAGGCTGCTTTCTGAAAGAAAACATCCTTTTTCTCCCACCAGAAAGTATTGCAGCATGATCGTCCTAAAGAGTTAAATAAAATAATTTCTTCCTATTTTCCATGTTACAATATGTACTCTGGTTCAACTTTTAATCTCAAATATGTATTCTAGCCTCCCATAGCTTCAGTGGGAAATGTATACAAAATGTATTTCAAGAAAAAATTGTACCAGAGGCTGATAAACATTTCAAGGATAAAGGTACAACTGAAATGTTCAGTGAGTTCTCTATCTTCCCTATTCAAAGGACGCTAAATGTTCATCAAAATTACACAATGATTTTTCTTAGTGTCTCAGATACTTGATCATGTAAGTAGGGGTTATGTCGTCCTCTTCAGAGTAAGGTCTCCTGGATGGACCAAGCATGTGGGCTAGACGTTGGTGATATTGCTTATATCTGTCACTAGATGGCGCCAGAAGCATCTAAAATATCAGTACCACAAACTAGCGTCCTAAAATACTTTATTTCAGCATTTCCTAAAATTGTAGAATATTCCATTTCTGAAAGAAAAACTATTTTTAAAATTATTTTGCACATTTTGTATACCTAAACAAATGCTTTTCTTTCAATGTTAAAAAAAAATCACAGAGCACTGGAAATTGTGCTTTTTTTTTTTTTTTTTACCTATTTAAGCATTGACTTTTTTTTTTCCAAAACTGGTTTTCCTTCTTTGCTTATGGACCATTTATGATGATTACTGTACTCAGTAGCATTCTGCCAAGCTGCTAAGGCTGTACTTGTAGTACCTTAAAAGCTTATTTTTTCAGAATGTATAAATGTCTACAAGAAAATTAGAAATAGTGGTTGATGGAAAGTAAAGTGCCTTACCTAAAGTCAGATAAACAAGCTAATGGTCACACTGAACTCAGCTTTTCAGCCTACATAATCAGGAATCATTAAATTATAGTTTTTCTAACTCTAAGACTTACTGCGTGAAGCAAGCAGTGGAAGTGGGTTGGAAAATTATGGCCTCAAGCAAATAGAGTGGAATCCTTCTTTTTGCTGATATTGGAAAAGTTTCTAATTTTCAAACTGCTGACCTGCCATGAAACAGTTGACGTTTGTGAGTATATAACTACCACTAGAATATAGGACAGATTTTTTTTCCTGCTCATTTATTATTTAATTAAAGTGTCAAAGTTACGGATAAAGGGAATGTGAAGGACTAGCGTTCACAGGGCTGGCGTGGGCTCTCCTTTGGTACAGGCAGCAGGATGGGACTGAGGTGGGGACAGGAGAGAGGAACACAGAGACACACCCACACAGTCAAGCCCAGAAGGATGTTCAAGAAGACAGTAAAAAATGTCTCTTGAAGACAGTTATACCAGATGATCTCTCATAGTTGACCACAGGGATTTTTGCAATGCTTTAAAGCCAAATTCTTTGTACACAAGTATGTTTTTATTTGTTTTGCACAGAGCTGTTCTGGAAGAAGATATTTTCTGATAAAATAAGTCAAATAATTAAAACCTTAGTTTTGTTATCAATCGAAGATTTTTGTTTTGATTCAACTGCTCATTTATATTTACTTAATAATCTGAATGCTGGTTTGTGCAAAGAATATTCAAAATAGTGAAAAGGTTTTTTTTTTAATAGGTTGTATGCAATAAGTTTGACTTCTGAAAAAAAATTTGCCATTTTGGGACAAAAAGGCAAATGAATGGACATCTTTTGGGATACTTAATAAGTCTTACCAATATCTACCATGTAGATAGAAAGCACAGGTAAGTCTTAAGGAGTGAGTTCTAGATTCAGAGATTGTTTACTGATTTCTGAAGAATTAGCTCTGAAGGTATATCAGATACTGAGAAAACCTGAAACTCTGTTGGTTACTAGATGTGTGATCCTGAGTGGGATATTAACACCTAGGGGCCTTGATTCTGTGTCTCTAAAATAAGGATAATTCTTAACTTACATAGGTTATTAAAAGGATTAAGTGAATTTAGATGTCTAGCCCAGATTGGCTCTTACTGGATGCTCAGCCGATATGATTTTCTCCCTTCCCCCAACTCCCCTACTCCGTGATGAGATGTTTTTTAAAATTAGCAGGCATGCACTGAATCAGCTGTATTTATTTTTTAAAATTTTTTATTGTTATGTTAATCACCATACATTACATCGTTAGTTTTTGATGTAGTGTTCCATGATTCATTGTTTGTGCATAACACCCAGTGCTCCATTCAATACGTGCCCTCTTTAATACCCATCACCGGGCTAACCCATCCTCCCACCCCCCTCCCACCCCCCTCCCCTTTAGAACCCCCAGTTTGTTTCTCAGAGTCCATCATCTCTCATGGTTCGTCTCCCCCTCCGAGTTCCCCCCTTCATTCTTCCCCTCCTGCTAGAATCAGCTGTATTTAAAAATAACACACCAGTTTTTATTTTGTCAATAGGTAGATTCATTCTAACTTTGTAAATGTTATTTTACAAATTTAACAATGTAAATTTCTTTAAAAACATGTAACTGCCTGCTATCCATATCTCAAAAGTAGAAATTATGCAAACAGAATATATCAATCTCTCTCATAGTCTTACAGGAAGGCACTGTAAGCTGATAGCTTTTTGCCTGTATTTCTTTTACTTGTCTGGAAAGTGAAAAGGACAGAGAATGCAAATGGCAGTGCCACCCGTCCCCCCCCCAAGCCACACAGGGAATCCCCTCCATACTGTGTAAGACAAAATGAACGAGACAGTTAATGAGATTATTTCATTCAAGCTATTGCAATAGGGAAAGCTCCCCAGATGAGAAGATCCGAGTGACTTAGAAGGGAGGTTTGGCCTTAGGCTTTTACAGGGAGGGGCAGACATGGTAGAGGTGAGGAGATTGACAGTTGGGATTGGTTTGCAATAAGGGGAACAGTCAATCATTAGCTGACCAGGAAATGTTTGTCTCTGTGTCTGGCTAGTTTCAGGAGGACAAACCATTCTAATCTTAGCTAATCACTTATGAGTCAAAGAACAGGAAGCTGGGTACAGGTTAAAGGGGAGGCACGTGTCTGGCTTTATCAGCAGTCTCACGCAAGAGGGAAAAGTCTGTTTGGCTTTGTCACAGGCAAACAAGGGAATCATCGTTTGAGTCTTACTGGAGTCATGAGAAAGAGTGGACAGCAAACCTTATCTAAGTCACATATGGAGGGGGATTCTTCTCGGTAACTTGTTTTCCTAGAACAAAAATGATGAGGGATTTTAGAAAACAAAAAGTTACGGAGATTTCTCAACCATCACTATTTTCTAGAAGCACAAGGCTCAGTCAGGTAAAATTTTTTTTTTTTTTTTTTTTTTTTAAAGATTTTTATTTATTTATTCATGAGAGACAGAAAGAGAGACAGAGGCAGAGGGAGAAGCAGGCTCCCCGCGGAGCAGGGAGCCCGATGCGGGACTCGATCCCAGGACCCTGGGATCATGACCTGAGCCGAAAGCAGACGCTTAACCGACTGAGCCACCCAGGCGTCCCTCAGTCAGGTAAAATTAAACATTGTCAGTTCCCTCTCTCCTCTTTGTTCAAGACAAATGAATATCATTAATTGCTGAACAACTCAGAGGTGACTATAAATCTCCCGAGTAAGGTGAACCAGGGACTAAGAAATACTCTTGTGAGGACTCTCGCTGGAGTTGTACTTGCAAAATTAATTGGATCATTTTTTGAGAGGTAGTAGTACATGTCAGTTCTTTTAGAATTGTGGAGGTCAGTTGTCTTAAAAGAGGGATGCCTTAAATGAAAAACAGAAATATTGACATAAAAGGTTAAAGTGAAGAACAAGGAGTTAAAGCCTGAGAAGGCTTGGTCCAGTGGATTCCAAGAGTTGGTGGTTAGAAATCTTTTGATTATGCATCACTGCTCATTGAGGTTAAGACATCAATGCTTTTGGTGATACTGTCCAGTCTTGGCTACTTCTCGCCTAAGGACTAGCATGACCCAAGCATTTCACTGGACTTCCTCAGTGACTCAGACAGACTTGTCCATGGAGAAATCATGATCTGCGTGGTAATGAGTCCTTCAAGGTTGATACCATGTCATTAGGTTTTAGCTCACAGTGCTTCTTCAGATCCTGAGAGAAAGAGCCAGCAACAAGGCAACCTAGAGTCTCTATAAGGATCTGCGCAGTCAGGTTTTTGTTCTCAGTGATGCCAAGTCAGGAGGGAGGGAGAAAAACTGGAAACATTAATTAGAGGGCTACAGCCACACAGTGAAGTGACTGGAAGAATTGCATATTCGGTAAGGGTTGACCATTTATGCAAGCTAACAGCATCCAGTCCACTTTAAAGTAGGTAACAGTTTTTCCAAGTGGGGAAAGAAGTCAGTTAAATCTCAAATAAACACAAGACAGAGTTTGCATTTGCATCAGTTACCTGCAATTTACAAAAAGGTACAAAAGAGTTCACAATGAGCACATTGTTGTATCATGATCCTTATCCATCCAAATCAGACTTCCACATTGAAAGACTCACTTCAAACCAAACTTCAGTTTTCAGTTAATGGTAGATTTTGATTTTGCCTTTTGAAACACAGCCAAAACTCTATCAAAGTGGTATTCTTTCTCTCACCACAATAAATAATAAGCTTTGTTTTGTCAAAGGTTGAGTTAGTGATAGAATTGGAAAGATGGCATTTGGCGATTAAATACCAGACTCAGGTTAGGAAGTTGGGTGGCTTTGGGTACCAGAATGAAAGGAGTCTTAAATATGGGACCGGGTCGGTGTTCAACAGAAACTTCTTCCAGATATTGGTCTTAATAAGTCTTAGAATTAACAAATTGGAGTTTAGTCCCAGCTTGAGAAACAGATAAGGTATTTGGTATTCATATATCAAATAAAATTTACTGAAGTCTTCAAAGAAGTTGATTCAGTTTAGTTAAATCTGTTTTGTGTTGTGTTGTCCTCTATAAAACATGTTTTGTGAACCTTTTTTTTTTTTAAAGATTTTATTTACTTATTTGAGAGAGAGAGAATGAGAGAGAGAGAACACCTGAGAGGGGATAGGGTCAGAGGACGAAGCAGACTCCCTGCTGAGCAGGGAGCCAGATGCGGGACTCGATCCAGGGACTCGATCCAGGGACTCGATCCAGGGACTCGATCCAGGGACTCCAGGATCATGACCTGAGCCGAAGGCAGTCGCTTAACCAACTGAGCCACCCAGGCGCCCCCTTTGTGAACCTTTTATATGATGGTTATGAGAAGGAAATCTTCAGGGACTAATCACAATGTCTAAACAAATAAAATGCTAATTTTTAATATAGTAGCCATTTGTGTTACATTTAATTAGGCTTAAAATCAATATAATTTCTCACTAAAGTTAATTTATTACCATACAATTTCAGGGGAGTGGCCTCTAAATAATAAATTTTAAAAAATATTTTCTGGCACTTTGAGGTTATAGGGGATTCTTTAAAAATCAGAGTATGTAAATATAAATACTTCCTAATATCTGCATCTGGAAATTTCTTTAATTAAGGTTTTTATTACAAATTTTGTTTGAAAAGGGCTTAGGTAATTCCTATTAAAGGGAAATATTTATTATTTATGTAAATAAATGTATAAGAATATATGTTGAAGAGATGAGAGCATAAATGAAACTCTAGCATATGGTCATTGGATTTCTAGGTATAGTATTTCTTCATATTCTGGATTTCTTTGGTTCCTTGTGTCCATAATGATACTCTCTTTACGCTATAACTAGTCATTTCCACCTAGTTCCAAGCTGATCTCTTCATAACTTGCATGCTCTTTTATTAGCTTAATTTAGTAGCTTTAGTCAAAACTCAGTTTGCACAGAAAATATTTATGACACAGAGGGAGGAAAAAATGATTTTAAAAAGATGAAGAAAAGGCTAGGAGGTACCAGCATGTAGCTCTGAAATGAAGATATTTTCCAAAAGTATCATAAATGAGAGCTAAAATGAGTTCTTCTTTGGTATAAGCACAAGCTAAGAAAATCTTTAGCCACTAAATTGTTTCTTTTATTCCTAATGTTTTGTCAATATAGAAAAAAAACAATAAAAACAATTTTAAGAAGAGAAAGTACAGCCAACGGAAAACAATTCAATGAACATATCCAGAAGCAAAAACTTGGTTTTCTGTGACAGTTGGACATTTAAAAACAAGAGTATGTTACAAGAAGGTAATTCCTCTCCACCTCAGAATCCTCTCAGAATCAAAGAAAAATCATAGACAAGTAGAAGGAAGGTACGAAAGCAGGAAAGAGTACAAACAATAGGTTATAGAAGAGGGAGGAAAGGAAAATAAAAGTCTCTGAGTAAGAAGTTTAAGGAGAATGGAATAAAAGGATAAACAAGTTAGAGAAGGAAACAAAATACAAAGCAACAGGAAGCAAGGTTTGAAAATCCATTCCAAGTTAAACTCAGGAGAATGACTACAAAGAGAAATACCAATTAAACTTTTTTGGCGATCTTATCAAGGACCTAAGTCCTTTGACTAGAAAAAATACACCTTTTTTATGACAGGAACCAAGAGTTTCTACAATATTATTGAATCAAATATTAATTTTTGTAGTTGTGACTGTATCTGGAGGGACAGATTAACAATTCACTGCAACTTTAAAGTCATGGGTGAGGTACAACTCTGAGCTGAAGGGAATTACTGAGTAACATCTGGGATTTATCTAACCATTGTACTTGTCTTTAAATGTCAGAATGAGTTATTCATTAGTATTTCATGGGTACAATCAACACCACTAAAGGAAGTTAAACAAATTTCATTGATAGTTGTTTAAAAACATATTTCAAAAGTACTCGTGATTAGAACTGGCAAAATTTCCACAGAATAATCATTGGAATACTTCAAAGAGATTATTCTACTCTGACATCTTTATTTTCACGGGGAGGTATACTTTCTTTCATTCAAATTCTTCTAATGACAAGCAGAAATATACACCTATATGTGTATAAATAGCCATTCATTCAGAGAATAGTCTTTGAGTGTCTCCTATGCTACCGACCACTGTGTTGGGTGCTGGAGACTTACAGTTAATGCTGGAAATCTGCTCCTACCCTCATGGAGCTTCTAGTCTAGGGAAGGTCACAACTACAATAAGCTGTGGTGAAGTGTGATAAAACGGGGATGTTCAGTGCGATCTGGGAGCCTCCAGGAGGTGCACGAAACAACTCTGGGAATGGAGAAAGGAGAAGTCAGAAAGGATTCCTGGACAATGGAGCAAAAAAGGTGAAAAAATAAGTAGGACTAAGCCATGCAAGGGTCGGAAGAGAGGACAATCACCAGCAGAGATATTCATGAGTTGTATGTATTTGTAAGCTATAGCTGAAAGCAATCACCACCTGATTGTGAGCACTTTCAGAGCAAGAACTCTGCCTTATTTATATATGTAACCTTGCTGCCTAGTTCAGGGGTTGGCATTGGATAGGCGCACCATAAATGTTTGATCAAAAGAATATAGGAAAAGATGCAGAGAGTTCTAATGTGTCCAGAAAGCAGACACAAATCTAGGGGATGAGATTTCTTGACACTTTTGTACAAGGGATGCTAGTAGGTCAAGCAAGTGAAGTTAATCAGGTCAAGAATGCTAACAAAACTGGCAAGGAGACCTTTCCTTCAGCATCATGCCTTCTACTCAGCCAGGCGTAAATCATGACTCAGGTGGGAGGTATTTCTTGTGCTAAGATGTACCGAGGGCCAGAATGGATCGAAATGAGACAGGTGTGTGAATCAAAGAAAACTCGTGGACAAGTAGAAGGAAGCCATGAAAGCAGGGAAGAGTACAAACAATAGGTTATAAAAGAGGGAGGAAAGGAAAAGTCTTTGAGTAAGAAGTTTAAGGAAAACGGAATAAAAGGATAAACAAGTGAGAGAAGGAACAAGATACAAAGCAACAGGAAGCAAGGTTTGAAAATCCATTCCAAGATAAACTCAGGAGAATGACTATAGAGAGAAATACCAACTGAACTTTTTTGGCTATCTTATCAAGGACCTAAAATCCTTTGACTAGAAAAAATACACATTTTGTTTATTGTGACAGGAACCAAGAGTTTCTACAATATTATTGAATCAAGTATTTTTCAGACAAATAGATGTTGATAATTGTTGGAAACTATTGCCCTACTTTTTCTCCTTCAAAAAGGATTTTTTTCCTAACATAGATTTGTGCCATTTGTTTAACCACAAATAAACAGTCAAATTATCTTGTTTATAACCTCAAACCCAAAAGCTTGTTCAGAACAGAAATATGAACCAGAAATAAATTACATGGTAAATCAAACCCTCATTTTGGGGCTGGGACACTATGCAAAGTGGTTTACAATTTGTTCTTTGCAGTGTAAATGAAAACCCCAAGATTTTGGCAAGAGAGGAAACTTTTCTTTCTTTTTAAATCATGTTTTTGTATATGTGAGAAGTAGACTTCACAAATAGAAATTTTCCCGTTTTCTAAAAATGTGAAAGAAGAATGACCCTTGAGAAAATGGTTATTTTTAAATATAAAAATGTATTACTTAAGAGAAATGCAAATTAAAACTACATTGAGATACTACTTCTCACCATCAGATGGCAAAAATCCAAAAGATTGAAAATCTACTCTGTTGGTGAAGCTACAGGGAAACAGGTCCCCTAACTTAGAGCTGGTGGGACTGCAAAATGTCACAGCCCCTAACGAGGGAAATTTGATAATATCTAATAAGAGCACATGTGCATTTACCTTATGTCCCAACAACTCACTTCCAGGAAACTACTCCAAAATATGAAAATAAATATGCATAAATGACTCATTGCTATTTTACTATAATCGCTAAAGAATGGAAATAACCTAGGTGTTTGGTTATAGGACTGGTTGAATAAACTATGGTGCATCCACATGATAGAGTATTGTGTATCAGTAAAAACAATGATAATAATATGTTAACAATAGGATTTTCTATATAGTGTGGGGCTATCTCTAGGATATATTGAACTAAAATCGTGAAATGAAAAGGATGCATATTATGCCATTTAGCTTAAAGGGGGATCATGAGAATACTTCTACATTTTTTATATTTTAGACCATGGAAAGATTATATATATATATTATATATTATATTTTACATTATCTATAAAGAAAGAAAGGAGATAGGGTGAAAGATAAGGAAACTACATTTCTTAGTATATACAATATTTTGTAGATTACACCAATGACTTTAAAGCACAGCGATTTAACTGTATATCCTTAGTGGTATGCACCCTAAGAACAAAAAAGGTCTACCAAAAAATACTAAACCGTGTTCAAGGAACATCTTATTGTCATGGTAGCATTTGTATTGTAATTTGGAGACTAGTATGTGTATTGTGGGACAATGTAAATATTTTTATTGACAGGGGTTTTCACCACAAGAAAAAGTAGGTCCATATATAAAATCACAAGAATTAAGTAAAAAGTTTCTACTCCTGAATTCTGTTGGAAGTACCATGAGTCAGTGTAAACCATAGTGTACTTTACATATAAAGGTTAATGAGCTTAAAGTTGAGTCTAGAGAAACCATGCAAACTGAAACACAGAGAGAAAAAAAAAAAGACTAAAACTATGAACAGAGCCTAAATGTCAACTGGAAAAGTATAAAGCAGTCTAACATCAAACACATGTCTAACTGGAAACTGAGGTGGAAAGGAGAGAATAGAGCAGGAAAAAATATTTAATTAAATAAAGGCAAACATCTTTCCAAATTCAGTTAAAAAAAAAATCCAACCAGAAATCCAAAAGCTTGTTTATCCCCAAGCCAAGGAAACCACATGTAGGCACATCACAGTCAAATTGCTGAGCCCTGAAGATAAACAGAAAAGTTTAAAAGCAGACAGAGGAAAAAACACATATTGTATTTGTGAGACAATAATAAGAATAAGCACAGGCTTCTTCTCAGACACTAGGCACTCTAGAAGATAACAGAATCACATCTTTAAAGGGTTCTAAGACCAAAAAGGAGGTATAGTCAAAGAAAATATTCTTCCAGAATGAAGGCAAAATGAAGATATGTACAGATAAACAAAAGCTGAGAGAATTTGTCACTAACACACCAACATTCTAAGGTAAGTTAAATGAAATCCTTTAGGCTGAAGGAACATAATCCTGATATTAAACTATAAGAGAACATTACCATTAAAAAGGAAATTAGAAACCAATATTACTCATAAACAAAGACATAAAAATATTTTTAAAAATATATTCACAAAATTCATTAATTTATTATACTACATTGTGGTAACTAGGGTTTATTCTAGTAATACAAGATTGGTTTGATATTGAATATCAAACATGTTCACAAATATAAAAGGAAAAAATGTATGATCATTTCAGTAGAGGGGGGGGAAAAAGCACTTGACAAAATTCAATACCAATTATTGACTTTTTAAAAACTCCTGGCAAACTATAGAAAACAATTTTCTCAATCCATTCAAAGGAATCTTAAACAAACCAACAAACCCCCAGAACTATGACAATTTTTCATACCTAACCATGGAAGGATAAAGACTTCCTTTCTAATGTCAGAAACAAGGACAGGATGGCCACTCTCCTCACTTACATTCAGTATTACACTTGAGATACTCTTCACACTGTGGATACAGAGCTCTCTCTCTGAAGTACTTTTGCAGTGCATCTAGCCTGCCACCCCGGGTAGATCCTGATCTGCTGAAACTTTAGCCAACGTCCATTCAGAACCTCAATACCCAGCTCATGTTATGGAAAAAGGAGACTTTAGGGGATAGCATGAACTGTACTGCTTCTCTGTTTCTAAGTTATTGCCAACAAAGCCTATATGATATCTACACTGTATAATGCTACGGGTGGATGTCTGTGATCCCTTTGAATGGGTCCTGGATATATTTTGGAATTTACCCATGCATGTTTCTTCCAGATATGCTCTAAATAATGTTTAGGAAGTTACTGCATAATTTTTGTTAGTAATAGCAAAATACTGAAAACAATCTAATTACCCAATAATAGAGTAGTGGTGAAAAAAATCACGTACATCCAGAAAATAGACTACCTGACAGTTATTAAAAAAAAAAAAGAATTAAGAAACTCCTTATGTAGTAACATGTAATGATCTCCAAGATATAATGTTAAGTGAAAAGGCAATGCAAAGAAAATGCATATAATAAAAGAAAATAAGATAGATAGATGATAGATAAATAGATACGCATTTACTTATATATGTATAACATATCTCTGTAAAGATACACAAAAAATGTTCAATATTTGTTAATTTTGGAGAAGGGAACTTGTTGGCAGGGCAACAAGAATGAAAGGGAAATGTTTACTATAAAAGCCCTCTCTTCCTTTTGAAAGTCAAACCATCTTATTGTATTGATCCAATACTAAATATCGTGCTGATACAAAACTAAATCAAATTGAAATTTAAAAAATAAAGAAAAAACTCCCTTCTCTAAATCAAAGTATTATGTGTTGCTAGTCCTAGCACATGGGGTATCTCCTGCTGTTATGCATAGGACAGGTTGAGATGTGATAACAGGATTTGAATCTAGACAAGGAGATAAAATAGTGAGAGACATCAGGAGAATGAATATTATCTGCCAAGGTCCATGACACTGTTAGGTAATCTTCAGTGTACACGAGCCAAACTCGAGGACTCTTACAGGAAGGCTGTGCCAGACAGGCATGTAGGACTCCCTTACGCCCACTACATTTGCTGCGTTACCACTACAATCCCATCCTCCAGCGCGATGCTCCTGCCACGTAAACACAGCTGTCTCTCACTCTTCCCCTCTTGACCTCATTTTATTTGATGCTTCAGAATCTCACTAATGCAGTCAAAGCTAGCAAAGAAGATAAAGTCGGATTTGGAGGGGGATAATAGAAGGGAGAGAAGGAAGAGAGTTTTTATGATAAATCTGGGAATCTAACCACCAAATTATAACATAATGTATATGGGAAAATTCGTTTCCATTTTCTACACAACCAGCATATATATATAACACCTTGCTAGGCGATAAATTTTTGGATTTGATATTACAAGCCATGGCAACAAAAGCAAAATAAACAAGTGGGACGACACCAAACTAAAAAGCTGCTGCCCACAGCAAAGAAATCCATCAACAAAATGAAAAGGCAACCTATGGAATGGGAGAAAGTATTTGTAAACCATATATCTCATGAAGGTTTAATATGCAAAATATAGAAGGAACTCATATAACTCAATACCACTGTGGAAAACAGTATGGAAGTTCCTCAAGAAATTAAAAACAGAAGGACCATATGATCTAGCAATCCCATTTCTGGGCATATATCCAAATATATCTCAAAGATTTATCTGTACTCCCATGTTCACTGCAGCATTATATATATATGTAATATAATATAACATATAATATGTAATGCTGCAGTGAACATGGGAGTATTAAATATATATTAAATTAAATATATAAAATTATATATTATAAATATATATTTAATACATATTATTTAATATATAATATAAATAAAATATAAATATAATAAAATATATATTCAGTTTTAATAAAGAAGGAAATCCTGCTATTTGTGACAACATGGATGACGCTGGAGGACATTATGTTGAATGAAATAAGCCAGTCAGAAGACGACAAATACTGCATGGAATCTCATATGTGGGATCTAAAGAGAAAGGAAAGAAGGAAGGAAGGAAGGTTAGGTAGAATGGTGGTTGCCTGGGGCTGGGGGGGGTGAAGGTCAGGGGAAATGGGGAGAAGGCAGTAAAAGGGTACAACTTTCAGTTGTAAGATGAATAGTTCTGAGGATCTAATATATAGCACCATGACTATAGTTGGTAAGACTATTGTGTAACTGAAATTTGCTAGGAGAGTAGATCTTAAGCATTCTCACCCCCCAAAACAAAAAAATAACCAAAAAAAGTAACTATATGAGATAATGTATATGTTAATTAACTTGGTTATGGGAATTCTTTTACAATGTATATGTATATCAAATTATTTTATCCACTTTGAATATATTGCAATTTTTGTCAATTATACCTCAACAAAGCTGATGGGGGTTGGGCAACATTTTGAAAGATGACTGTTTGTAAAGGAGATTTTTACTTCTGTTTGTACTCCCATATGGAGACATAAAGACTGAAGGTTATAACAGCAGATAAAAGTCAGTGCTGATATTTAGACCCAATTAGTAAAGAGGTGTTCATTTTCTTCTTAAAAATAAAGCTTACGTTGAATCTCATTTATGCATAGATAATGCTGATTGGTTTATGGAGATCGTGGCAGAAGCAAAAGATATTCTAGCACAGGTTTCAAGGGCCAGTAGACAGTTCTGAAGAGCTTCACATTGGCAACTTTAAGGGACTTTTTCCTTCATATATCACCAACACCAAAATATGTGAAACAGATGGTATTGCGTGGCTATTTATAGTTTGTGTTGAAAGTTGTTAAAGACAGTTTGGATCATGATTATGAAATCTTATCACCTCTTAACTGCAACATAGCACAGAGTTTTTCTTAGAAGGTGCTAGAAAGGCAGCTGATGATTATAGTCAATGTTTCTTCTTTCTACAGATAAAAGTCTAAAATCACCAGTGGCCTTCTGGATGCTAGCAAACAGACACAGAAAATCAAATACAGAAGTATTTGTATCTACTGAATAAGCAGGTGTACTTGGGTCCCTGACACATGATAGATTAGATAGATAGATGGTAGACAGATACATAGGTAGGTAGGTTGGTGGGTAGGTGGGTGGATAGATGGATATAGATACATATTCTATTTCAATGTATCTTTTCTGTGATTTAAAGTAATTTCAATGTATCTTTTTCTGTGATTTAAAGTAGTAGCCATTCGAGCTGTGAACAACTGCTTCTTGTTCTTCCCCTTCTGGGCACCTCTTAGATTTAGGCTTCTTTGCTCCTTTGTGTTTGGATGAGGCTGTGTGACTAAATCTGGCCGATCGGTTGTGGACAGATTTGTGATGTGAGGACTCTGGGCTCTGTGACAGTGCCAGACCTCAAAAAAAAAAAAATTTTTTTTTCCTTTTAGTCCTTGAGTGACCACAATAAGCAAAGCCATTACCAACCTGTCATGAACATGTGGGAAAAAGCAGTAAAGCTGTGTTACTTTGAGGTTCTGGAATTTTTCAGGTTGTTTATAACTAAAGTATCATCTAGCCTCCTGACTGAAACAGGTCATGTTGAAGTCAATATACAATATAAAGCAGCAGCTGAGGATTTACTCATGCAAACAGAGAGAAAGAAAATGCCTCTTCCTAAAGAAAACAGTTCCTTCTTTCCATGAAGTAGGACAAGAAAACAAATAACAAAAAACCAAAGAGGCACTCTGAGGCAAATACCTGAAATGCTGCCACTGCCCAAGAAGAATAACTCTTAGCTAAGTTTTCTTGGCTGTCAAAACACAGAAACTACTGGAACTAATTTCAGTAAAAGGGACCCAGGAATCATTAGTATCTCCTGAGGAAAGGAAAAGGTAGAAAAAAAACAGACATTAGGAGAAGAAATACAAGAAAATTAGAAAATCAGTTCACGAGGTTGGTTAGGATTTCTAAAGGAAAGAAAAAAAAGGGTATTAAACTAGAAATGAAATAATTCAAGTTAGTTTTCTAGAAAGAAATAAATTTCCGGTTTGAAAAAAATCCACAGAGTCCTCTGCATGAAGATTGAAAACTTACCAAGCATACCATACTGAAGTTTCAGAGTAGTGGGAATGCTGAGAAGATCCTAAAAGGTCTGAAAGAAAAAAGGATAGAAAGGGAGGAAGAGGTAAAGGAGGAAGAAAGAAGAAAAAGAGAAGAGGAAGAGAGAGAAAAAGGAGGAAGAGAGAGAAACAAAAAGAAAAAAAGGAAGGGAGGGGGGAAGGAAAGGAAGGAAGTGTTGCAGGGTTCTTATCTCATGGAGTAGAAAAATGAAGCTCAAGGACCAAAAGAGTGAAGTGAAAGTTTATTAAGTGAAAGTGAGAACAGAAAAGGAAAACTCCCTTGAGTGAGAGGGGTCCCAAATGGGTTACCCCTGAGGGTTTTATGGTCAGTTTTATATAAAAAACTGACCAGGGAACTTGGTAACTTTCATGTCAATATCATAGTGGATCTGTAAATATCATGAGCATATCCTGTCTATTAGAACAAACATGGTGGACTTATAACTGTCATGAGAACAAACAAGGTGTTCTTGTAAATATCATGAGAACAAACAAGATGTTACTGTAAATATGAGCACAAACAAGGTGTTTCCTTTTTTCTGGTTAATATCTTATGTGTAGCATTTCTCCACATCTGGGATTTCTGTGAGCCTGGTTGCATAGCCCACATCTATCTCTCCCTACCTAGCCTCGCCTGCTCCCTTACTCAGGAGGAAGAAAGGAAAGAAGGAAGGAAGCAGGGAAGGAAGGAAGGAAGGAAAACAGATTTCTGACAAAGCATCAAGAATCAGAATGCCTTGTGTTAGGATGACATTAAGCGCTGTATAAAATAGACCCAAAATATAAAATCCCTCAAATATATGAATTTATTTCTTAGCGGCTCCTCCATACTTAATAATTCAGAGACTAAGACTTTTCCTCATATTGGGAGTTTCTATTCTCTAGAACCCCATTCTCCTCTGCATCCAGCTGGCAAAACAGGAAAGAAAGTGTGTAGGAAGCATATCCTACTCTTAAAAGACTTAACTAGAAAGAAAACACATCATGTGTACTGACATTGAGTTACTACCAGGACAATCATAAATAACTATAAGAAAGACTGGTGTGTAGTGTAGCTGTGTTACAAGCCATAAGAGGGACAGAATTTTTGGTGACCAACTAGCAGCATAGAAGGAACAGTAGGACCCATAAAGCCACTAGCAATGAAAAGCCTGGTTCCCTTCAGGATCTAAGGAAATGAAATGACCCATCTGTGCATCATTTGTACAGTAACGTACTATGATACTTAACCTTGGTAAAGGCATGCTACAAAAATTAATTTATCCCAACCTATAAAGAGCTACATATTAAATAGAATACTTATGATCCAGGTATTAGGAAAAAGTAGAAAACATGCATAATAAAAAAATAATAATTGGTGAATCCAAGAGACTCAGAGGAAAAATTGGGGTGGGAGGGAGGGGTGGAGGAGAAAGACCGTACACAGAATGTCTAGAATAGCCAGAGTTCTGCTTGGCCTAAAGTCTGAAGGCTGTGCTTCTCAAAGCAAACAGAGGGAACCTTGTGCCCACAGAGAACAAGAGAGAGTAGCATGATAGCTTGACTGAAGTTAGAAGCAGGGTTAAATTGAAGGGGAAAAAAAAGACTCAAGAAAAGTCCAACAAGAAAACCCCATGTTCAGGAGGACTGAAATTAAAAACCCAGTTTGAACCACTGAACCTAAGAATGGCCACTCTGAGTCAGACCAGGGGATTCAGCAGCCCACTTTTCTTTTGCCATCATTGACCTCAAACATGTGCGTTCTTTGCCTTTTCTGGTTTTATTATGCTTCTTAAAATGTGCAGCAACAAAATGTACCAAAAAAATAGAAACCAAATTTCGTAAGAACATAAACAGTGGTTTTATAGAGAAATGGAATAATGGTTCCAGTTTGTTCCAAAGCATTTGCTTTATCTCAGATGGACTGAGAAGTAGAGAATGAGGATGCTAACCAGTGCAGACAGTGAGTGTGAACAGGATGGCAGGAACTATCAGAGAGAAAGTTAAAAGTCAGAGGATCTTCCAAGGAATCAAAGGACCACGGTCTAGAACCAATCCTTCGAGATGCAATAATAAGCGGATAACTTTTTTGAATCTACTATATGCTAGACACTGTGTTATGGACTTTTCGTGTACTATTTCATATCCTCCCCCAATAACTTTATCCCCATTTTACAGACTTGAAAACTGAACTACAGAAAAGCTAGAGCAGTAAGTGGCCTGCAGGTTCCAACTCAGTCTGTCTTATTCCAGTATGTACTTGGATTCACTGTATTAGATTGTTAACCAGAATAGGTGCTGAGGAGTAAAAATCAAATGTCTTTATGAGAATCACAAAGAGGATGACATGATCTATTATGTGCATTTCAAAGATTTATTTATTTGAGAGAGAGAGAGATAGAGAACTCGAGCACACCAAGGGAGAGGGAGAAGCAGACTCCCTGCTGAGCAGGGAACCTGATGTGGAACTTGATCCCAGGACCCTGGGATAATGACTTGAGCCCAAGGCAGATGCTTAACCGACTGAGCCACCCACGTGCCCCTATTATGTGCATTTCAAAAATCACTCTGGCTGTCGTGTTTGAGATGAAAGTGGGGGAAAGGGTACAGACAGAGAGAACCTTAGGAAACTATTGAGTTGTCTTGGAGAGAGAATGGGAGATGGTAAGCAGAGATCAGATGTGGACCTCATTGAAGTGACTTGCTCATGTGCTGAATGTAGGCATGAGGGAAAGAAAGGAATCAAGAATGAGTCCTCCATTTCTTTGTTGAGAAATTGAGTGGAAGATAGTGCTATTTAATAAGTTGAGGAAGGCTGAGGGGAAGACAAATTGTTTTGATGGAAAAGAGGGTCAAGAGTTGTGTATCTGACCTATTAAGTTTTGAATATATTAGACATTTTTAATCCTCACAGTTTTACAAAATGATATTATTATCATCCCATTTTAGAAGCAACAAAGCTGGATATTTGGGGATATGTTAAGTTGAATCATCCTAAATAGCGAAGCTAGAATTCCTCCTTAGATCTTTTCTAAGGTCATGGAACGTAAGGAGTTTCAAAAGTGCCCCATTGCCCCTCTAATAGATGTCAGGATCCTTGAGGGCAGAGACTACTCAATTTGAGTCTTCCACATCATTTAGCATCAGCTCTAGGAAAGCAATATTTCAGAATTTTCAGGGTTTTAAGCATATAAAGGCATTATTTGAAAGTGAAATCACTTTCCTCTGCCTTGGGAAATGTATTTTTCCTGAGAAGCATCCTTCAGTATCCTTGACTAAGGAGATGAACTTGGGGAGTGGGAGGAGTACCTTTCACTTGTATATGTAAGTACTTGAGAACTGCTTTATTGTTGTACCTTCTGCTTCCACAGAAAAGCTAAACTGCTATGTTAGTGAGCAGAATAAAAGAATCAACACAGAAAGGCAGACTTTGCAAACACATTAAGTTACAGAATAAAAAGCCTGCTTAATAATCTCCACGTCATCTTTTGAAATTCCTTTCAACCGTGGCCATCTTAAAAGCTGCGGTCTTCTTAATAATTTAACTGACTGACAAAAAGTGTGGCTTAAGTAAATGTCAAGTTTTTTTAAACATATATTTGTGTATTACTAAAAGCATTCATGAATCAGATAATAACCTTTCTGATCCTAATAGCTAGAATCTCCCTGTTCATTAGTTCTGTGAAACATCCATAATGATTTGTACCTAGAGCCTGAGTTTCTGCTGTACTTGGAGAGCTTCCATTTATATTAATTGGTGTATGTATGTGTGTGCATCATAAGAATAACTAGTTCTCTTAAACTTTCTCATAGGTGGTATTTTGTTCCACAGTCATAACCATGTTTCTATGAGTACATTTATTATTTCAGCTGCTCCAATCTGTCCTCTCTCTAAGACTATTAAGCTGAATATAGAACTTTGATCTTTATCAATATTCTATTTGAATGAACTTTGCTTGGAGCAAAATGATTCTTGAGTGACAACCACTGTAGGCAAGGTGAAGTGCTATGGAGAAATACTACTCCCCCCCCCACCCCCCAGCAAATGTTTGTTCAGCTCTGTAAGACATGTTTTCTCACACACCAGGGCTCTTTGATTCAGTCCAGTATATTGATTAAGACAGTGATTAAGAATAAAGGCCCTGAAGTCCCACTGCCTAGGTTCCAGTGCCAGATCTACCAGTTGCCAGCTCACTGAGTCTGGTCTTCATCTGTAAGAATAATGGTACCCTCTACAAGTGTGTAGTATCCTCAACAATTCATAGATTGTTTGAAAATGTAATTAGTAAATGCACCTAAAGCAATTCCTAGCATATATATAAGACTAAGTATTGTTTTTCTCCCTATTTGTTTCAGTAATTTGATCACAAATATGTGGCATCTATTTAATTTCTGTCTTACTCAGTATGAGCCTTTTTCTCCTTAAAGCAATTGTCATCTATCAGTGAAAAAAAAAAAAAAATCAGAGTTCATGGCCTAGTTGTAGAATTGAATAAATATAAGTTAGGGCTAATTAAGACCTATGAGTCGATAATATACCTCAAAAAAACTAGAAACATCTATGAACTTCAACTGAAGTTTTTTTTTAAAAGATTTTATTTATTTGTCAGAGAGAGAGATCACAAGCAGGCGGAGTGGGAGAGGGAGAAGTAGGCTTCCCGCTGAGCAAGGAGCCCGATGTGGGACTCGATCCCAGGACCCTGGGATCATGACCTGAGCCGCAGGCAGCCGATTAACCAACTGAGCCACCCAGGCATCCCTCAACTGAAGATTTTTTAAAGATAATAAATGTGAGAGTTGTTACCTATAACATGTTTGGCATATAAGAGATAATGCTTGGGTAGTAGAAACTTCACATTCTCCACTGAATGACCTCTACTTGATTATGTCCTGGGAAACCAAGCAGAATTTGAATCAATATGCTTTTTCAGGAAATCATAAGGCAGAAAATGAATCAATGCACTATTACACTCATTTGGAGGCACAGCTAGTTAGGGCTCATCATATTGTGACCATTCTATGTGCTCCTGGAAGTAGCAACAACCTTACAACTGTAGTCCAAGACTTCATCAAGACCTGGCTCCTGAGTGAACCAGAAAACATTTTGTAGAATCATCAGTATAAGAGAGAATAACAGTGTGTTTACTATTTCCTTTGCCCGAGTTCTCTTCCTTCAGATATCTGCATGTCTATGTTCAGTATCACCTTACAGGGACAACACTGTAGAAAAACAGAATACCACTGCCCACCCTGAACTCTGTATCTTTCAGCTTTACTTTTCTTCACAGTTTTTATCATCTCTAGACATATTTTAAATTTATTTATGAGCACTGAGACATTTTTTGTTCACTGTCTGATACGTGACAAATAATTGATGCTAAATAAATAAATATCTGTTAAGTAAATGAGTAAATCTTTCTACACATTTAAATATGTATATATGTGACATATGACTCACACGGCAATCTCCACTTCGCACAGTGTGAGAGGCCATCGTAATGACTGTGCAAGCTGAAACCATAAGAAGCAATCTGAATAATGGATGAGAAAATTTTTTATTTTTCTGGAATCTTCCAAATTCTTTTTTTTAAAAAAATTTTATTTATTTATTTGACAGAGAGAGAGACAGCGAGAGAGGGAACACAAGCAAGGGGAGTGGGAGAGGGAGAAGCAGGCCTCCCGCCGAGCAGGGAGCCCGACGCGGGGCTTGATCCCAGGACCCTGGGATCATGACCTGAGCCGAAGGCAGACGCTTAACGACTGAGCCACCCAGGCGCCCTTGGAATCTTCCAAATTTTTTGCTAAGACATTAAAAATTCTCTGTCAGTTCTAGATGTATAGGTACATCACAAAAACAGTAAAACTATTTAGCACGCTGTGATTTAAGAGCGTTTGAAACACTGAAAACCAAAGTGCTTTCTCTCTTTGTAAAAATGCAGATCAAGAGTAGTTTGAACAGTGCTTACCTTCTTCTCATCCTATGTCATGGAGTGAGCATCTGTGTTACACCGTGGTGAACTGTCATAACTCCTCTCTAAGTTTGGATCAGCTGAACCAACACTTTAAGCATTGTGTTTTGTTTTTTAAGATTTTATTTATTTATTTGACAGAGAGAGACACAGCAAGAGAGGGAACACAAGCAGGGGGAGTGGGAGAGGGAGAAGCAGCCTTCCCGCTGAGCGGGGAGCCCGATGCGGGGCTCGATCCCAGGACTCAGGGATCATGACCTGAGCTGAAGGCAGATGCCTAATGACTGAGCCACCCAGGCGCCCCACCATTGTGTTTTTGATATCATGAAATACCTCTGAGAATTCTTTTAATATGATATGTTTTTGCCAGTGTCACTTCTGGGACCTCTTCATTTTTTTTTTCTTTGCCAGCCTCCCTCATTTACGTTCATTTATGAGGTCACCTTCGCTAAGTTCTTTTGGCCGCATATGCAGAGCCTCTGGAACTGTAGCAATTTCACCATTTCCTCAGGCAGCTCTTTTAACTCCATTTCCATTTGATTTGAATCCTGCCGAGTTATTTGCACAATGTGGTCGATGTTTCTGTCATACTGTACAGATATTGCCTGCTTTTACTTCCTGCCACAATACTTAAATGTTTTCAGTTGCATGCGTTATGACACATTTCTCCCAAACTCAGTTAAAGTTACTTGGTCTCCACTTGTCCTATCAACAGCCTGTCCTAAAGTCCACAGACAAAAAGAGGCTTTCAAAGTGAAAACACCCTCATGGCCCATTAGCTGGATTAATGAAGTTGTGTTTTGGCGGTTGAAAGCAAATTTTCACATTTTCAAGTCTCCAAGAGAAACAGAATGACAGTCATCGTGCTTTAAAAGTTAAACTGCTTGGCCTACATTATTTCTTTACTGCTGGGAAACCAGGAAGCAATGCAACTCTGTACTTTCCTTTCTGTGCATGGGCCCAATAATCTGTGTGTGGTCACCAAGTACGGACAGCCTTTGAAAAAGGTGTTATGAAGGTCATTGATCATGATTAGCATCTTCTATTTACATCATGATTTGTGAGCCAAGGAGCTAGCAGCACAGTTTGGACTTTACACAGTTACTCAGTAAATATACTGTGAACACTGAAATTTAAACTGGGTTGTTGAAGGAACTCAACTGTGTTATTTAACCAAGGTAACTGAAATGTAGGCATATTGGAACCCTGTGCAAAGTGAGGACTTCATATACTTCATATACATGTATATGAAAGTACTTGTTTCCAGGGGCGCCTGGGTGGCTCAGTCAGTTAAGCGTCTGCCTTAGTCTCAGGTCAGGATCCTGGGGTCCTGGGATCGAGCCCCCACATCGGACTCCCCGCTCAGCGGGAAGCCTGCTTCTCCCTCTCCCTCTGCCTCCTGCCCTGTGCTCATGCTCTGTCTCTCTCTCTTTCAAATAAGTAAAATCTTAAAAAAAAAGAAAGTATTTGTTTCCAGAACCCAAATGTGTATTGTTCTGAAACTGACAAAGAGAAAAGCAACTTAATAAAGTGTAGGGCAGAGAATATAAATCTAGCCAAATGATCAATGGGGAGAAAGAGCTAGGAAGAAGAGAAGAGAGTAAAGGAAAAATTCACATCTTGTTTCAGTAAAGAACTGGAGTTTGCTTAGGCTGTATTCTTCAGCTAATTCAAGGAATTTATGGACACAGGAATCAGGAAGGATAGACTGAGTCATCTCGTCCCAGCATCAGGAGACTGCCTGGAAGAACAGTTTTAGCCTCAATCTAAAGACTCAGCTTGATTTCAAATGGACTTTGTCCCTAGAGACTGCTTTCAGACAAACACCCAGCAGGTCTTGGGGAGTGAAGCCGGGGGGCCTCTAGCCCCAGAGGTCCTCCCGCTCAGGAGAGTAATCAGTATACCTGTCATGCCTTGATGTTATGAAATAGGAAACCCACACTTGAGCTGAGAGCAAAAGCAAGGGCCTGAGCAGGCTGACATCGTTTTATCAGGGAAAGAGAAACATACCTTATTTGGCCTTCAAAGGTGGAAACGAGGCTACTGAGCTCCACTCCGCCCAGCCAGACAACCCAGCTCTCACTCCACCAGCATCTCTCTTATCAGCCCAGCCTGTCAGCACAGCTTCCCAGCCCCCGAGCAGGCTTCAGGTCTCTCAGACTCCTCCTACCTTCTCCCCATTCACATCCGCCCACAACAAGCCTTGGGGCGCCGCACTTGGCTATGTTATCAGCTTTGCTTTCACGGTTGAATAAAGGAAAATGTTACCTCCTAGTCACTTCCTAGATCCAGCTCTCAAAAGATCTGATCAATCATTTCTTTCCCTTTCCCTCAAGAGAACAGTGTTCTTCACCTACATCTCCAGCACAAGATCCCCCTTTGTGGTTACTTTCCATTGTCAAGCACTGGGTCAGATGGCCTCGCATATCTCCACTGATTGCTTATTTGGAGTCTTTCATCACAAACTGTAAAATATATTTAGTTTTTGTTCCAGAGCATGGAGTCAGTTATTCTCCTTTACCTTTCTTCACCTTCATGCATTTCAGAATCCTGGGGGTAATATCTATAGGCCCCTGGGTGGGGTGTAGCCCATTGACTCCTACAATGAGAAATGCAGTGCTCAAGTAAGCAAAACTTACTTGACCATGTGACCTTACTTGGTCACCTTACAGGTGACCTTGAGCTAGTTACGCTAGTTAAGCCTCGAAATGCTTTGGTTTTATCATCTGCAGAATGGGAATACTAACAAAGCCTACTTCATAGAGAGGTAATAAATGAGTTACTACATGCAAAGCACTGAAATAATGTCTAGCCCATCGTACGGGCTCCATGTGTTAGGTTTATGATTTTTTGACAAAATATGTCATTTAATCCTAACAACACTATAGTGTGGTGCTATCACTGTCTGTTTTAAAGATGAAAGAACTGGGGCGCCTGGGTGGCTCAGTTGGTTAAGCGACTGCCTTCGGCTCAGGTCATGATCCTGGAGTCCCTGGATGGAGTCCCGCATCGGGCTCCCTGCTCGGCAGGGAGTCTGCTTCTCCCTCTGACCCTCCCCCCTCTCATGTGCTCTCTCTCTCATTCTCTCTGTCTCAAATAAATAAATAAATAAATAAATAAATAAATAAATAAATAAATAAA